>NC_137668.1:23869341-23987129 GCF_963422515.1 Blennius ocellaris | reverse complement strand
CACCAGTCAAAAGTGATATGTGTTGGAGACTTGAGGGCTCCGGAGAGGTTGATCTATAGACGAGGTAAAGCTCGGAGACACGGGGAGTGGGCGACGCGGGCGAAACGAGAACCCGAAGAGAGGGGAAGTTCAAATAATTAAGTCGCGCACGTCGGGTGCGGCAGCTGCTCTGCGGCGGCGGCGGCGGCGCCTCCTTCCAACAACCAGGATCTAATAATTCACACAAACACAAAGACGCGTCGGCGCGGAACAGGAACAACACGCCGCTCAGATCTGAGCTCATGAGCTTGATCTGGGTTGAAACGAAATCTGTTTTTCGTTTTTTTTTGCTTTAATAAAATTGCAGAATATGAACTTATTCCCTGCAAAAAGAGAAAATCCTAGAGAGACTGGCTCTCTCTAGGATTTTCTTTGATGTCTTTGATGTCGGCAGTCGAGACTCGACGTGAGCAAGGACACCGTTATCTGATGATAACGGTGAATGTTTGGGGAGGGGGGGGGGGGTCAAAGGTGGCGCGATGTAAACAAACGATGGGATAGAAGATAGAAGAACAGCTGATGGAGGTGACGGAGAGCAGAGATTTGCGGTTGCTTCATAGAAACTTCATTTGCTGTCAATTATTGGATTCTCACGCCTCCTTTGCTCACGGATTTCTGGGAAAACCTTCATCTCGTCACGTTTCTCAGGAGAAACGTGCAAAATGCTGCTCGTATGTAAACCGAAGCAAGTTTGTGGTGGGATTGGATTATATCAATATATTATGGAATTGGAGTTTCAGTTTTTTTGGGGGGGGTTTTGTTTTTTTACATGTTCGAAATAAACTTAAAATCAAATTAAGTTCATCTTAGCTTGATACTTTATAATATAGTCCTGTAACGCCATATACATCTTTATTTTATTTTATTTTTGTTAATTTTTTCTATTTTTCCTAATTTTTTCCATCTTTTTTTTGCTTAAATTTTTCTTTTCATTCTTTATTCCGGCTCTGAATTCTTTGCATTTTTTGTCTTTCTTCCTTTTTTAGCTTTTTTCTGTTTGGAAGTCTGTTTCTGTTTTGTTGTTTGTTTTTTTTTAACCTTTATTTATTTAATTATTTCTTTGTTTCTTTTTGTAATTGTTTCTTTTTTTATATTTAAATTTTTTAAACTTTGATTTTATTCACATTACCACACTTCCTCCTTTTGCATCCGCTTGTAGCGACTGTACATTGCCAGATGATAATGAACCCTGCTTGTGATGCTCCATCGTGGGATTACTCTGATATTACTTTATAAAACATCCGTATTTCATGCTACTTTTTAGGCTTTTTTTTCTCAAACAGAAATGAGGCCACTTTAAAACTCTACATGACTGTGTCAAGTGCTTCCCAATAACCTTCTCAGCATAGAGGCTCATTTCTGGATTCAAGCTAAGAACGTTGCCATGACAACAGACCGCTTTGGATGAATCTGCTTATGAACGGTCAATTAGTCTTCTCAATCATTTATTTGTATTTGTAGGTTTTCTCGACATACGGCACATGCGCTTTGACGACTTTTATCTGAACTTTGTTGCGGGCCGCAGTTCTTCCCCCCGATCGATCCTACGAAACAGACGGTTGAAAACCAAACCTCTCTTATGTCTGTCAATCAAACCGAGCAGGGAACGAGAAACGTTAAACGCGTCGAATTAGTCAATCGAGTCAACGACTGACACACAAAAGAGGAATTATTTCTGGATTTAGATGTCAGAAAGCTTCCTGAACGTGACACCGTGACATCCAATCGACCCGCTTTCTTGGAATCGGTTGTATCGCGCTGGATCCTGATGAAACCGATAGTGTGTGTTGGGATTATTGATCAGGTTTGCCTCTGCTCAGCCTGTTAAGGTCTTCTTCCACTGAAAGTCTTGAGTGAAGGGTTTTTTTTTTCCCCCGCGCGGGAGGGAGGCGATTAAATTTTCAGTGAATGTGGATGGTATGGAGCGGTTATTCTTGTCGAGATGCATAAGCCTTTGAAACGGTGTTCTGTACTCGCTCCTTTACGAGGAAGAGAGAGAGAGAGAGAAAATAACTGTGCTGCATGTCTGAACAATAAAGAGAATTAATGTGAAGGGGGAAGAAAAAAACAGTAAATCTCCTGTCAGCATTTAAAAAGCTGTTTTGTTCGTCTCCATATTGCTGCGGAATAAAACGATGGGCCAACACTGCCGCGGTCTCCCGCTGCGTTCTGCTCATGTGCTACTGGATGTGATGAAATAAATAATGCACTACACTATTAACCCTTTTTTTTTTTTTTTTTTTTTTGGTTTTCAATCCCAAACCTATCATTTCTGTCTTCTTCTTCTTTTTTTTTTTTTTTTTAATTTCCAGATATACACCCGCACGGTGCTGACATTTCCAGGCTGCATAAAGAATATGAACCTACAAAGCACTCTGGGAAATGGATTGACTGAATAGCTCAGGGAATGAATATCGAGACCTTTCCCGGAGTCTGAGAGGAGATTAGCGTCGGGATCAGTTTTGTTTTGTCATTTTACCTGGTAAACATCGAAAAGACTTTTAAAAGTCATCAAAGTAGAGTTAAAAAAACAAAACAAAAAAAATGACAGCCATCCACTGAAATAATTGCTGCAGTTGCAAAGTTTCTATTTGGTTTTGTAATTTGCAATGAGAAGAAAATGCAGGTAATGCCACTTTTGTGCTTGAGGTGGCAGTAGTGAGTCGAGGCCAATTTAGAAAAACACTTAACAAAAAGCAGTGTAACATAACAGGATCACGTGTGCGACCTGTTTCCGGTTGACGACGACGAAGGATGTTTTTAACGTTTGTACGAACGCTTTTGGCTTGTTTTGCATTAACGATCACAAACGCCGCGAGGCTTCCTGCTTGTCGTCACACTGCCCCCTAGAGGCTTGTCACTAGGTTTTTATAAAGAACTCCATTTCACTTCACTTCCGTTAAAATCCTAAACACAGGCCGCACCCATTTAAAATGACCTTTACGTTATTTTACTTAGAAAACTGTATTCATTTGTCTTTATTACTGTTCTTTTTGTTTTCGTTTGAATATACGACCTTGTTTTGGGGTTATTTTATCCCATGCACTTCCTTTATCGTTGATCTCATCTGGTTTTTAACAAAACATAATTGAATTCAATCTTGCAATAACCTCATGATGATTCAATTATTGACTATTTAACTATTAAATGCATGCATGAATGTCAATGTACACTAATAGACTGGCCCAACAAATGAACTGAGCTGCTTCCAGCTGGTGTGAAATACTCATTCATGTTCGATTCCAATAGCTGTTTCTTTTTTTTTTTCTTCTAGTGTACAAAAACCGTCCGACTGGAATTGATGCGACGCATTTTGTGAAAACTGCAGCATTAAGCTTCCCTTAATAATTCATCTCTCCCCGACGTGGCAAACAGCCTCTCTGCTCCGTAGCGTGTAGCATTAATCAGCCAAAGTACAATTATAACACAGTCCGCCGCCGCCGCCGCCGAGTCACGCTAGACCTCTCAGCTGCAGGATCACCGGAGACCCACAGATAGAAGAGACCGTCTGGAACCGTTGCCTCTCAACAGCCCCTCGCCGCCTTTAAATTTGACATCTGGTGCTTCTTTTTTTCTTTTTCTTTCTTTGTTTTTTTGCAGTAAACTGCTGTGTTGAGCTCCGTCTGACACGGCGAAGCGACGCGAGAAGCCGTTTGCTCCAGCGACTGTTTAGACACTTAAGTGTCTAAAATACCTTGTAGAGAGGAAATCCCTCCTCGCCGGCGTCATTTTCCGCCGCGCCGGCGCCTCGACTCTCTGGAGCGCTCGGTGCTTCGTGCGAATCTGCTCGGTGAATAAAAACCACATGAATCTGTTTATTTTTCCGTTACATTGCATCATACTGCAGGAATCCTCTTTTGCACAGTCACGTACAAAGTAATTCATTAAATAACTGGAGGTTTGCATTTCCAGAGGAAGATGCAAGTGTGAATGCTGAAGGCTGAATGAAGCTGATCTCCTTTGATCTCTGCATCTCCATGGCAACAGACGCTGGTGTCCACTGTTCTGCTTCTCGTCCCTGCATCTCCATGGCAGCAGGGGTTGATCTCCTTTGTTCTCGGCACCTCAGATGCTGAGATCAAAGGGATCCGATTTATTCACCATTCATCTCAGCATCTCCATGGCAACAGACACTGATCTTTGATCTCAGCATCTCAATAGCAACACACACTGATCTTCTTTGATCTCAGTGTCTCCATGGCAACACACACTGATTTCAATTGTTCTGCTTCTCGTCCTTGCTCCTCCAGGGCAACAGAGGCTGATCTCCTTGGTTCTGGGCACCTCAGATGCTAAGATCAAAGGAGATCCGATTTATTCACCATTCATCTCAGCGTGTCCATATCAGAAAAGGAGTGGGAAGAAGCAAAGCTTATTTACTCCTACCCCATGTCACGTGTTGATAATGAAGACTTAAAATAGAATTATTTAATTTATTGTGACAGAAGAAATGTATCTGTAATCATATTTTGAATTAAATCCTTCTAAATTGTGATTTTTGATACATATTTCATTTTATATCAAAAGATAATTGATCTTTATATAGTAGTGCTAACATGTATAAATGACTTTACTATTAAATAAGTAGAATTTAAAAAATAGATTAAAAAAAATATTTATGAAGAACGATTTAATAAGTTGCACTTCTTCCCACTCCTTTTTGCAACCTGATTATTATATAACTATTCTAATTTGGATGTATTGTTTAATCATAAGACTTAAAAAAAAAACAACAACTAAAATCTACAAAGGCAGTGTACCTCACCGGGGGGACATGTTTTCCGTCTCCTCTCGTTGGTCCCAAACCTCTTGTTCAATAATAATGTGGCTTTGTGATATTAAAGCAACAGACTCCAGAGAATCTGTCGAAATTAAAAAGAGCGCCAAATATAAGCCGTTAAATACCTTTAGAGAGCATTGAGCTCCGTTTATGAGTCGCTTGTATGGCTGCAACTGTTGATTAAAATGCAAATGTGATTTCTTTTTTTGGTTTGGTTTTGCGTTTTTTTTTCCTTTCCCCCACCAGTATGACACCACTTCTAGAAAACTCTTCAAAAAGCACAATGGGTTCTATATATGCACCAATACCAGTGGTAGTAGTATCAGAAATAAGATCCCATACTGCACCGAGTGCTTGGAACAACATCTCCAATACAACACGACGAGAACAACGTGATGCCATGCATGTTTAATTAGATATGTGACTTCTGTATGTGTATGCAGCGTGTGTGGGGTAAATATAGATTTCTTTGTGTAAATATAATTTCATAAAACATACATTTAGTAATTGATATTATCAAGGGATTTATACATATTATACACTGTATGTGTACATGGTGTAAATGGATATAGGTGCATCTGTGTGTGTGTGATTGTTTTCACATGTCTGAAATGAATTAATTAAAAAAAGACGTTGCCTGCAAGACAGATGAGATTCTTTAATATCATTGAGAATGACTAAAGCAAGACATATTTCTTTTTAAATATCAATTGGGGGTAAAATAGATAAGTTCATAGAATGCCAACAACTTAAGTACTTGTCCTATAAAAATAAAAACTGATGTCAGTGTTGGAAAAACTTTCATATAATTACCATTAATGGTCGGAATTCAAACACAATCCATCATCAAGTCGTAAAAATAATAAATCACAGTCACGGAGTGTTCAGGGGAAGAGAGTGAGTCGTGTTGGGGGATGAAGTGTTCCCTCCTCCGGCTCATATTCCAGATAAATGAAAGGAGACAATCCACGGCGTTTCTATCTGATGGCGATATCAAAGGAGACGGGGGTCTGAAGAGTTGACAATTAAAAGCATCCCTTTCAAAGACACAGCTTCAATCAACGGGCGCTAATCGGCGCTTGCAGAGAGTCCGCCGCGGCGCCGGGATCCTGTTGCCTTCAGTGTGCCAGGACTCGACAAGAGACATTGATCGCTGCGAGCCGGCGTCGGGGAAAATCACAATATCTTTGGACAAATCGGGCGCTAATTGCGCTGGCAGAGCGCACATGATTATGCACGGAGATGAGAAAATGAAGAGGACGGGGAAGAAATGTCAAATCCTTGGAGATCAGAGCGTGGCTCTGGGATAGCTTGATAGCGACGACTTATTAATTGTACAACCACAACCTTGGATACATCCTCACCCCCCCTCCACCCTACCGGCGCCACACTCCCCCACGGAGGGGATGTGACCTTTCCCTCCCTCTGGGTGTGAGATCCCCGCCGTGCAGGACTCTTGCTTCCTGCTGGCCACGTTGGAACTCCCTGCACGCCTGCCACCGCGTGTTTGCGTCCGTCGGAAGTGTTCCGGCCGTTCGCCGAGTCTTTGAAACTTCCGCAAATTCAACCGTTTGCTGCCACGTCGTCACACAGACGTGTCTCGAGCCTTCGTCCAATCGCTCCACGGTGCGGCAGCGAGATACTCCAGTCTGGGTTGGGTACTAGTCGCCTATCTAATGAGGGCGTGCGCCGCCGTTTCCCATGAGAGGACCACGGAGTCAAACCGGGAAATGGCGATCTGCGTTCTGTATGCAGCTGTGTGGTGTGTGCTAGAGGGAGGCATGGGGGGAAAGCTAATCGGCAAAATATATAAAGATCAGCCACACAACGCCCTCCTGACCTCTCGACACTCTGTTCATGGAAATCATAAACACGGGGGGGGGGGGGGGGGGGACAACGAACCACTGCAGAGTTGGGTACGTCATGGAGAGTCTTGCTGCCGGGAATCCTGGATGTATTATTTTTTTGTTTATCGATGTGAATTGAAGCAGATATGTTAATATTACAATGCATATTTAAGGCTCCTTGACTTCCCCTCGTGTCTGATTGCTCGTTCGCTGCCCCTGATGTGTTTCACCTGAGCACGATTGTCTGCACCTGGTGGCTTTGGCCGTCCTCTGTGTGTTTGGGCTGCTGGTTGGCCGGTGTTGGCTAGCTCTCCACGTAGCCGGGTGTTTGAAAAGAACTCTGTGTCTCCGGTTGCATCTAAAGGGGGGCAGGCGGTGTCTTTTTCCAGGATTGTGATTGGCTATCAAGGCTTCATGCGTCTCGCTACACTGCCCTCTGCAGGTTTGGCTGCTCATAGCAGCTCTGAACCAGGCGTATATATGCAAGTTGTTTTTTTAATGTATATTGAGGAATATCTGTTTTTGTAAAAAAAAAAAAAAAATGCACGTACGTGAGAACGTGCACTCAACCTTTCTTTTCCGTATTTGGACTGTCCGGCGTCTCTTCATTATCCCCCAATGATTCCAAGGACTTTCTGATTTTGCTCAGTTGAATGAGTATTTCCCTGTGCTGGGATAAAGATGCACCAACACGCCGTGTTTGGCATCTTGAATCCTCCCCTGAGCCAAATGCAACAAGCTTCACCATTAATCTGTGTGTTAGAAGATATACTGTATATCTACTATGTCAATATTTGTCCAGGAGAAGGTTAATATGCCAATTAAAAGACCTGGTTGGGTGGAACTTTCTCTCCAGCCAGTCTTTGTAAATCAATGTAAATGATCTATTATAATTATGAGCCATCATATTTCGCCCAAAGCTGCTCATAAACAAACTTGGAGAACCAGTTCAAACTCTTGGATTAAAAATCCTAATAAATCCCAAAAGCTGGTACAGGTGGTTAATTCAATAAGTGTGATTCTTTTTTTTCTGTTTATCTGTTTTATTTTTACTGTTTCCCGCTATTTTCTATTAACTTTGCTCGTGAATATTTAAGGAAAAGCTTTCAGATCAATTTCCTTCTTCTTTTCCTGCCTTGATCCACGTTCTTTTGCTCGTTGTTCTTCAAATATCTGTCGTTTGATGGTGTTTTCAGACTCGCGGTACCGTGGAGGTGACTGTCAAAGAATCTCCATTGTAGCATTAAAAATCCACAAATACTTCCAAAGATATTTTATGAATTACTATAATTCAACACCATGTCTTTTTTCTATAAAGGTGAAAGAAACTCTGTAAAACCTCTTTATAAAGAATCATTTTTATTATTATCTTTGCATGTTCTTCAGCCATGTGTCACAGAATACATTCCTTATCTAGAACACAGTTTAAACTTGATTTTATCTGGTGGAAAGTGGGGAAAGAAAAAATAAAAATAGGGCTCCTTGGTCCTAAAAGTGGCAAATTGAATGTCACCAGTTCCGGGTTCATGCTCACTGTTGACTGATTGTCGTGGGAAACCAGAGTCACTGGAGCAGGAAAGTGAATCTAAACCAGGTCTTCCTGTTGTAAAGTGTCGACGCAAACAAATACAGCATCGGTGCAACAACCCCGCTTGAGCTCCGATAAGCTCCGGTATTGATTGTCCTCCATTGACCATTTTATCCTCCGTCGGTACAGAGATACCACTTCGGCTTGGTTCAGTTGTTGCTCGTCGTCCGACCATCTCGTCCGGCCGACTCCGGCGTATTTGCCTCGACTGGAACTTTAATCTTTTTCCCCCTCCGGAGTCGACGCGTCGTCTCTTTTCATTACAACACAGTGACTTTAGTCACATTCAAACTTGAAAGCCTATAATTGAAAATTACTCCAATGTATAAAATCTGAAAAATAATAACACAGTTATTTGAGTCGATCATTCAACCAATTGTATTTGTTGGGGGGGGGGGGGGGGGGGGGGGATGAAATGGGAGAAAAGGCCTGTAAAGCTGCTGCTGCTTGACTCATCACTCCTCCAATACAACCGCTCTGCATCACTTGCTTACACGCAAACCTGAAAAGACCTTTTTGTTTTTTTAACAAATAGAGGACAAAAACAAAGTGGCTTTCTGTTCGATGGGAGGAGGAAAAAAAAAAAAGCCGATCCATAAAGATCACAGGTAGAGCCCACTGTCGTGCAACCAGAGAAAACAATAGTCCCTTTTAATAAAGAAGCGACTTCTTACTTACTGGCCGGAGATCAATTCTAATTCTGTCTGGAAGTCAGCAGGTTTTTTCTGTTTTTTTTTTGTTTTTTTAATTCTCACAGATATTGAGGTTTTTTTTTGTTTGTTTTTTTCGTCACCGCCTTGCAGGTATAATGTGGTTTGGTTGTGAAATTTTGCTTCGGTGATGAAATTAAATGTCACCAGAAGCTGAATTTCAGGTGAATATGTGTGAAGCGGCTTTATGATGTTGACGTCGTCCTCACAATCCTCTGTAACCGTCCAGTTCACGTATTATTACCATCATCTAATAATCCTAATAGCTCCTTCACTGTCCATTTAAAAAAAAAAAAGATCTTTAAACCTACTTTCATTCCTTGGATTTTGACCCAACGTGAGACTCGGCTCCTGTTTTTATTGTTTGTTGTTTGTTTTTTTTTTTATTATTGTTTCGCGCCTTATGTTTTTAGGTTTTTATGTCTATTTATGTACAGCACTTTGTTTCTGCTGTGGGTGTTTCTTTTAAAGCGCTATAAAAACATAAAGTGGGTTGAGTTAAGGAATACTTTATTAATCCCAGAGGGAAATCTGCGAATATAAATAACCCCGTCTATTGATTGTATTTATTCTTTCTTTCTGTCTTTATCTTTATTGCAGACATAGGAGTCCATAAAAAAAACTGTCACAAATACATAAAACTGAGAATAAAACTATTATAGAAATATCAGAAAAAAAGTTACTCTATTTATAAAAGACACCAATGCCTCCACAAGTATTTTCACAGTACGATGACTGGGGTTCGTCAGCAGCGTCACACTGGAGTTGTGAGAGTCCTCATGGCGTATAAATGTATACATGAGGTTCCTCATGAGAGCCGCAAAAGTAGAAACACCTGCTTGACAGAACTTCTCGCTTGCACTTTCCCAGAGAGGTTCTTTGCTGCGGGATCCTCACGGCATCGTTGTGCCCGATCGTCTATATTTAACCCACGAGAAGGAGGGGCGGTAATACTTCTCCTCTCGTTTATTCCGTCCAGGCGGCGAAGGGATCACAGCCTGAAGACGGATTTAATTCTTGTTTATGTGCAGTGAAACAAAAGCGACATTATTGAGCTGTGCAGTGGTTCACCTTTCGCTGTTTCGCGGAATTTTTTTGTGTGCAATTTTGCATGCTTTTTTTTTTTTTTAAGGCGTATGAACGTGCACATTGTTCCGCATGCTGATTGGCTATGGGAGAACCTGCACATTGTATTCTGTGTCCTGATTGGCTCAGGCAGTGTTTTTCAACCTTTTTGGAGCCAAGGCACATTTTTTTCTTTGGAAAAACCTGGAGGCACACCACCACCTGAAAATGTTAAAATGTGAAACTCTGTAGCCTCTATTAACAATATAAAGTCTTTCTCATCAAAGTTTTATCAACAGGAATCCAGTAAATCCAGAAAGCAAGGACTTTTTTTAATAGTGCCTCCCTCAGTGTGAAACCTGGACCTGATGGATGAAGAGCTGAGATCCTGGTTTTCAAAAACTTCTCCATCACTGTCACTGACACAGTACTTTGATACAAGATGGTAGCAGGAGGTGGAGATGAACCACACTGACGTCTGTCACTTTACATTTCACCGGCAAAGTTCTGTGCTGCCCTCTAGTGGTGAAGAGTATTTATACATGATTACTCTGGAACACACTGTCGCTGTGGGAGCAAAGGTTTTTTTAGAAAAAAATGTAGAATGTGATAATTTCCCACGGCTCACCTGACGAGATCTGGAGGAAACACCAGTGTGGTTGGAAAACACTGGGCTAAGGGACGGTAGACCCTTGTCAATCAATCTCCGTGCGGCGTTTCGTGTAAGCGAATGCATTCGACTTGCAAATACATCAATGTCTGATCGACGACACTGCGACTCTGAAGTGCCGTATGTTTGCAAGTTTTGTTCCTGACAAACAAACCTGCGGTCGCAGCCAAAAAGGCAGAGGAATGTTTGTTTTAAAATCTACAAAGGTTTCAACTCTGGGAGTTTAAACAAGAGAGAAATGTGAGAAAATGTTCATTCCTGTCTGCGAAAAGTGTTTAAATTGTGTGGTGACGGGTTTTTTCAGCCTTAAAACATATATAATACTTAAAAAAAAAAAATTACTTTGCCGATTTCACTCATTGCGGGATATTTTTAGAACGTACCCCCCCGCGATAAACGAGGGACCAGAGTATGACAAAGAGCAGCTCCATGATTAGCAGGTGAAGGACCGGGGGGGGATTCAGACTGATTTGAAATCATCAGTGTTTCTCTCTGGTAATAGTTTTAGTGGAACAGGATGTGTCCCATCACAATAAAAGCAGCTCCGTCCGAATGTCCTGGACGAGCTTGTCCCCCCCCCCCCCGCCTGCAGGCGCTTCATTAGTGTCTGTCTCTCGACACACACTGCAGCTCAACGTGTCCCACTTCTCAGTCCCTTCACATGCGACACACTTCTGACGTGTTTTAATCAGTGTGTGTGTCTGTGTGGGTGTGTGTGTGTGTGTGTGTGTGTGTGTGTGTGTGTGTGTGTGTGTGTGTGTGTGTGTGTGTGTGTGTTTTCCTTTCATTATGTGTTTTCAATATATGATTCCATCTGGACCACATGTTGCCACGTCAAGTCCCAGAGGCAGTTGACCTACATGTAGCTTACGTTCCAACATCACAATCTGTCATCGTTGCCATGACGATAAGTGGTTTCTACATCGCCGCATGATGTAAACCTGCTGCAGGTTCATGAAAGACTGATGTGTATGTATACATATATGTGTACTCCGGTCGGGCAGCGTGTTGCGTCTGCACAGTGGAGTAGTTCCCCACGGTGACACTAGGGGGCGCAGAGAGACCCTTACTTTATTTTATTGGTCATATTGAGCGACTCTGAAGTTGTCGTGAAGAGCGACGAGCTCACTTCCTGTTCGGTGTTGAAAAGTTGCGTTTTCGTCCGTTTACACAACAGAATTAAAAAATAAATGTCTCCCTGCCCCTTCATTCAACACTTTGCAGCGACACGTTCCCTCTGATAAATCCGATGTGAGCCAGAGGTTTACAGTATTACTGCTGTGGCGCTCTAGGTGGCAGCGTTTCTCACAGTTTCAGCAGCTACCTTTAGATCATTTGGGTTTTTATGGTTTTTCCCGGAGTCTTGGACAAGAGGTAGAGTTAACTTCTTTCTCTTTCTTTCTTTCCTTCCTTCTTTCCTTCTTTCTTTCTTTCTCTCTCTCCCTCCTCTCTCTCTTTTCTTTCTTTCTTTCTTTCTTTCTTTCTTTCTCTCCCTCCCCCTCTCTCCCTCTCTCACCCTCCCCCTCTCTTTCTCTCTTTCTTTCTTTTTCTCTCTCCCTCTCGCTCTCCCCCTCACTTTCTTTCTTTCTTTCTTTCTTTTTCTCTCTCGCTCTCGCTCTCCCCCTCACTTTCTTTCTTTCTTTCTTTCTTTCTTTCTTTCTTTTTCTCTCTCCCTCTCGCTCTCCCCCTCACTTTCTTTCTTTTTCTTTCTTTCTTTCTTTCTTTTTCTCTCTCGCTCTCGCTCTCCCCCTTCCCATCACTTTCTTTCTTTCTTTCTTTTTCTCTCTCCCTCTCGCTCTCTCCCTCACTTTCTTTCTTTCTTTCTTTCTTTCTTTCTTTCTTTCTTTTTCTCTCTCCCTCTCGCTCTCCGGCTCACTTTCTTTCTTTTTCTTTCTTTCTTTCTTTCTTTTTCTCTCTCGCTCTCGCTCTCCCCCTTCCCATCACTTTCTTTCTTTCTTTCTTTTTCTCTCCCCCTCTCGCTCTCCCCCTCACTTTCTTTCTTTCTTTCTTTCTCTCTTTCTTTCTTTTTCTCTCTCCCTCTCGCTCTCCCCCTCACTTTCTTTCTTTCTTTCTTTCTTTTTCTCTCTCGCTCTCGCTCTCCCCCTCACTTTCTTTCTTTCTTTCTTTCTTTCTTTCTTTTTCTCTCTCCCTCTCGCTCTCCCCCTCACTTTCTTTCTTTTTCTTTCTTTCTTTCTTTCTTTTTCTCTCTCGCTCTCGCTCTCCCCCTTCCCATCACTTTCTTTCTTTCTTTCTTTTTCTCTCTCGCTCTCGCTCTCCCCCTTCCCATCACTTTCTTTCTTTCTTTCTTTTTCTCTCTCGCTCTCGCTCTCTCCCTTCCCATCACTTTCTTTCTTTCTTTCTTTTTCTCTCTCGCTCTCGCTCTCCCCCTTCCCATCACTTTCTTTGTTTCTTTCTTTTTCTCTCCCTCTCGCTCTCTCCCTCACTTTCTTTCTTTCTTTCTTTCTTTTTTTCTTTCCTTCTTTCCTTCTTTCCTTCTTTCTTTCTTTCTTTCTTTCTTTCTTTCGTTCAGAAAGGCGTGGACTATCTGGAACCAGCAGAGGGCGGTAGTGCAACTCACGGGAGGAGGGAAACGGTCATCAGGGACGCAGCGAGCGCTGGAAAACAATGTAGACAGTTAAAACCACCAGATGGCGGTAATGCGACAAACCGCCGTTAAAACCAAAAGAAGAAGAAGAAGAAGAACGTGACTCTCTGCTTCCTCGCGGTGATTATTTCAGCCTCGCGTTCACCTTCAAAGTCTGAGACCGGCTGCACATGCAAGGCGGCGACTACACAAAACGTCCCAGTTCTATTTCGTAAAGACTCGATTTTTAAAACACTCAGTACAGATTCTGTTTACCGGCCTTCATTAAAAAAAAAAAAAAAAATCTCTCCATACTGTAGGGATTTATTATGCAGCGCGGCTCCAACTGTAAGGCTTTTTCAGAGGCCGCGCCGCTCTGACGGGAATAAAAATCCTGGGGAAACACTGGTGTGTCGAGCGCTGAATCCATCTGTGTGTGTGTGCGTGTGTGTGTGTGTGTGTGTGTGTGTGTGTGTGTACTACAGCCAGTGTAAGGCAGTCAGCCAAGCTAAGGCAGCCCACAGCAGCTGTTTGGCAAACAAGCAAAATGCCACCGCAAAGCAAATAAATAATCCATGCCTTTAATTAGCAGCCCGACCACCGCCACCAACCTCCTCCACCTCCTCTTGATCTCTTGCCCCCTCCTCTCTTCCCCCCCCCCCCCCCCCTCTCTCTCCTCCTCCACAGTGGAGGGCCGGGGAGACAGGATTTAGTTTTCAAAGAGAATACGAAAGCTGCCACCTCTGCAGTTGAAGGGTGATCAGAACCCGGGGAGCGCTTCGCACTCTCGTCGCCGGTGGCGCCGGCGCCGAGGCAGAGTGTGCGGCGCGGCGCCGAGGCAAGGCGCAAAGCAACAACAGCCTTGGGGGGAGGGGGGCGAAAACAACGACTTTGTAAATAATTCCAGCTGACAGCCTCGTGAAGGACCAACGGTGGGATTAGCGTTTTTATCGCGACGCCGCCGTTCTCGTCGCTGCGTCGTGACCCGAGTGTCCCGCCTCCGTCCCGTCGGGTCAGTAAGGGGGGGCGATGGACCGATGGTCACATGACACCCTGAGTGAGGACTGAATACCCAGGGAAAATACTTTATTTAAAATTTTTAATAAAAGAACATTCTCCATAACATCAAGCCAATTAAAGGGATCGGAAGGCAGCTGGGTTTTTTAACATCTTTTTGATCAACCGCTGATTTAAAATGGGAGAATTTCTTATGAGCTTGTGCGTTTTACTTTTTGAGTGAAAACTCAAAACTTTACTTGAGTTTTTCCGTCTTCATTTTTACCATAATGTTACTTGGAGCCACTGAAAATACAACTTTGCAAGAGAGGCGAATACAACTTTTTGAAAACGCTGTGGATCCGTCTGCATGGAAGCTGAGGAGGTTTTTTTATTTAATTTAATTTTTTTAAACGGCTCCCAAAGGAAAACTGTTCAACACTTTTTTTTTTCTTTTTTTAAATCTTCACCTCTGTGTAAACGTCTGAACACTCAACCTTTCTCAAACTGAAACTTTACTTGAGTTATTAAGTCACCATTTATACCATAATGTTACTGCAAGAGAGGCAAACACAACTTTTTGAAAATGCCGTGGATCTGTCTGCATGGAAGCTGAGTTTTTTTTTTTTTTTTTTTTAAACGGCTCCCAAGGGAAAACTTTTCAAAAGCACTTTTTTTTTTTTTTAAATCTTCACCTCTGTGTAAACGTCTGAACACTCAACCTTTCTGAAACTGACCAGCAGTTCTGCACGTGCTCAGTAGGGCCGATCAGAACAGTGTTTCCTCCACGTTCTCCAAGGGACTTGGTACTTTTATTTTGACGGTCACCATAGCGACGATCCAACTTGGCCGTCTGTCCACTAGAACGTCCATGTTCTCCCGTTGTTAATGTTTACAGCGTTTTGTTCTCTCCTGCATGTGTGTGTGTGTGGTTTTATTACAAAAAACAAACAACAGCACCCACCAGTGGCCCAACATGCTAACTACAGCCAAATCACTGTTTCCGCTATCGCCGTGTAAACGGATGTTTTTCAAAAATGACTCAAAATCCATCTTGTGTTCTTCTCCGTTTCCTCCTGGATGCTGACGGCAAAAACTCAGGAACACTTTTCTTTAATATCCATCCCGTCTGTTCCACACACATGAATCCGTCTCCGGGTTCCGATCGGCTCTAATGAGGCGACGAATAAAACTTAAGGGAAAAAAGTTTGGAGACGGCGCTTCAAAGCCGCGGTCGTCGGCCCGCCAATCGTTGTCCTGGTTTTGAACTTAACGTGGAATCTGAGTGGAAGATAAAAAAGATTGAGGTTTTTAAACAAAAAAAAAACCTGCAGGTTGAGAAGATGGACACGGTTTCATGTGGCCGCCTAATTAATGAGCAGGACCTGCAGCTACCGGCAGAAAATTAGATGAGATCTGGTTTCAACCTCCCCCCCAAAAAAAAAAATCTTCATAAACATCAGAAGAAGTCAGAAGTAGATTAAAGGTTTTGTTTCTTTTTCACGTTTTCCAAGGATGTGCGGACAATGAGCATGAAGGACGTTGACCCGTCGGCCAGAACATTATGACCGTTCACAGGCGCAGCAAACGTCAATGGTGAAAAACTATTTGAGGGTTCTTGGAATTCATCCCACGTGGAAAGAACCTATTAGAACATATATGCTTTAATATAGGTTTTTAATATATGTGACGTATATAAAATTGGTCGTTTTCCTATATTATATGTACATGTATGTGTACGCATATACGTGCATACAGGTACCTATATAGGTACATATTTGCGCATAGATATTTGTGCATATATGCACCTATATGTTCTTCTTGCATAAGAATTTTTTAGTTCGTTCTTAGTTATTGGCTTGATAATGTATGACAGTTGCCAAAGTGAGGTGTGTGTGTGTGTGTGTGTGTGTGTGTGTGTGTGTGTGTGTGTGTGTGTGTGTGTGTGTGTGTGTGTGTGTGTGTGTGTGTGTGTGTGTGTGTGTGTGTGTGTGTGTGTGTGTGTGTGTGTGTGTGTGTGTGTGTGTGTGTGTGTGTGTGTGTGTGTGTGTGTGTGTGTGTGTGTGTGTGCGTGCGTGCGTGCGTGCATGTATATGTGTATATCTATGTATATGCATATGTGTATGTATATATATATATATATATATATATATATGTATACGTATATATATATATATATATATATGTATACGTATATATATATATATATGTATATATATATATATATGTATATATGTATATATATATATATGTATGTGTATGTATATATATATATATGTGTGTATGGTATATAATATATTGTGTAGTATGTATGTGGAATAAAGAAGCAGTACAGGAGACCTACATGGCCTGTATATTCACATATATGCACCTCAATTCTGCAGATATGTGGCATATTTGTGTATATTTGCAGCATATATGTGCATATATGCACATATATGACAATATATGGCTCCTATAGGTTCTTTCCATGTGGGATGTATGAGGAGGAAGAGAGCCAGTGAGGAGAAATGGTCAAAACTGAAGGCTGGGTCGTCGTATCGTTCAAACTGCTGACGCCCTGGCGACCATCCATACTTCCTCTGTTCGCCGTCGACCATCGACCATTTGTTTGTTTTTTAGTGATTCGTTACCACGAGGTTTTGTAATGGCTGATCCGGGCTTCACTGGTTACACAACTATCACATGCATATGTTATGTTTGCTACAATAGAAATCAAATTGAATGGAATTGCGTTTCCAAATTCGAATATGTTTGCGGTCGCGCTTCAATACGTTCAATATCGTCCTTCAAAAAACAACAAAAAACCCATGTCTTCATTGTCTTTTAAGCTTTTGTTGGATTCGTCTCTCCATTCAATCCCTCCATAGCGAACGCAAGCAAGCAAACGAACCCGAAAGCGGCAGCATTTCCATTAGATTGTTCTCATTTAAACAGGATCCCCTGCATGTAATACGCGTCATTTGAATTTGAATGCTCCTGTTTGCATGTGATGTTTCTCATCATATCGTTCCATCGGTTCGTGCGAACGTGCAATTTAACACAGTTCATACAGGATCTTGGTAAGTCGGCGCCAAATGTATATTTTTAACCCCATACGGCCATTTCTTCAGCGTAACACCACATTCCTGGTTCCTAGCGGTGCAAACGTCGGGGCACTTTGACGCCTTGTACCACAAGAAATCACAGACTGCAATTAAATACGCAATACAGACATGTCTTACACAAAGTTAAAACTCTGTCGTGCATTTCAACACTTTACCGTACAGAATTCAACTCTGCCGACATGAAGAGAGACTCATACTAGCTGATAGTTATTTAGTTTCGCTTAAAGTTTTTTTTTTTCCGCAGCGCGAAACCTCCAAAGCAAAGGAAACGAAAAGGCGCGGCGACAATTCTCAAGTTAAAATAAATACATGAAATTCTTACATGTACGGATTTCCTTCACAGCTTGCTACCTTTCATTGTGTACACTATATAAATGTAAATATCCGTCATATATATGCAAATGTGAAAAGAAGGCGTAGTGATGTAAATACCGCGCGGCGTCGACGGGGAAGTGCAGAGGAGGTGATATAAACATATCGGCCGCGTAAAGACGGCGGAGCTGTGCTGAAGGTGTGTTTGCAGCTCGGCGGCTGCGACGGATACAAAGACGAGATCATGTGGGGCTGAGGGCGTCGTGCAGGGGACGACGGCTTCAAGTACATTAGGCGTACGGCGAAGAATGAGTTTACCGGGGTCGCGTTTGGAAACGACGTTCATTTACATGGAAACGGCAGAAAATGGTGTCGAAAAGGCAAAATGCGATGATATAGTAAGAGTTAAAGGACTCGATCGGTATGAGAATTCAGGGTGTTCAGCAGGTGTTGCCTAACTTTGACCAACCATACGTTTATAATTGTATGTTTTTAAATGTGAATGCTAAAGGCCACTCTTGTTTGCACAGTTCTAGCGTTATACGGCAGATCAATGTTTGACGCAGGAAAACTCCTATCCGTTTTTTTTATTATTTCACTCTGGAAGACGATAAGAAGCTCATTCCTTTGCTTCTCCTACGGCGTTTCGTTCACGTTGCCGACCTCTCGGATATCTCGTTATTGGTCGAGTTGAAGTTGATACTCGTCTCTAACAGCGTCCGACTCTTCGTCTGGACATACGACTGTCGGGTTCCCTCCATTCTTTCAATAGTTAAAGGGTCCCTGAAATAATTATATTAAAATACACCAGTATTTAGCATTATTTTTCCCCCTTTCGAATGATATATGACACACCAATGACAATCACACCACTATCTTGCTCTTGAGCGCCGAACGTCTAAAAATGCCTTTAAATCTCCCGCCCTGTGAATCTGACCTAGTTTTCCCAACTTGCCGTAGTTTTGCGCTGTGACGTATGAGGGGTTATTTACTTCCGCCCACAACAGCTGATCGTAGTGTCTTGTTTACATGTGCTCTGCATTATCGCGTTATTTAGCAGTTTTTTAGAGTCATGCCTAAGCGTTGTGTTGCGGCTGGGTGTTCCCAAATGCCCAGTCCGTCTGTAAGTGTCCATAAATTCCCAAAAGATGAAACTTTGAGGAGATTATGGACAAAACAAGTGCAGCGCACTCGCTCCAACTGGACACCAACAGAGGCCTCCTATCTCTGCAGTCAACATTTCACGGATGACTGTTACGAAACAGCACCCGCAATCCGAGAGTCACTTGGTTTTGCTGTGAAGAGGAAACGTATCCTGAAACCTGGTTCTGTCCCCACCATTTTTAAACGGCTTTTTAACGGATTTTTAAACCCAACCTTCAGTAAGTCTTTTTAAAACCTGCTAAAACTTAAGACAAATAGACCAATAAACTTTGCAAAACACCCACCTCTGACACAAGGGTAAATACCCGGTCACACACAAATATGTGCACACGGGTAAATACCCGGTCACGCACAATATGTGCACACGGGTAAATACCCGGTCACGCACAATATGTGCACACGGGTTAATACCCGGTCACGCACAATATGTGCACCACGGGTTAATACCCGTCACACACAATATGTACTCACCGGCTCAAACATGTATGGAACGCCTTGATTTTCTTCTAATTCTTCCTCCGATGATTCCTCTCCTTCATCTTCGTCCAAAACCAACGATACGTCACTTAAATCTTCGCTAACATCGCTCCTAGGTGCTTCTGTATCGCCAAACCCCTCCATTCTTCAATCAGCTGATGTTGTTTTGGCTGGGACATATAACCCCTCGTACGTCATATCCGGTCTAGCTCAGGCGGCTCACATTTATGGCCCGCAAATATACCGTCGTCTGCTGCATCATGTAAAGTCAATTAAAAGGGTCGGAATTCGGACTTTTATCTGGGAATGTTATATACCTTTCGAAAGCATATTTATTCTTCTTTCTAAAGATGAAATCTGAAAAACATTTCAGTTACCCTTTAAAGCACGTTGCTCTCTGCACACATGTAGACGATGTGTAATTGCATTACAGAAGCGAGCGCCAGTGCCCCCTGGTGGCCTGGCATGCTAACTACACCATTGTCCGATACTGCAGGGTAAACGCAACACTTTTATTTTTATTTGCCCTTGTCCTGTTCGACAATATCATGTGATTGAGAGCTTTATACGTCATACGACATACAATCCCCTTGTTAGCGCGACATATATTATTATAGTTATCACACTGAGCCGAATATTTTCCACCAGCCGGAGCAGCTCTATCTAGACAGTAACGGGATTTTTCTCGATTAAACCAGCAACACTTTTCTTTAACGGTCAAGCTGGCGTCACTTGTTTTTCCTTGGGTTTCCCCACAATGCTTTGCGTTCACGTGAGGAATCTCTATTTTCCAGCTACTCGCATGTATGCCGAAGAACTGCACAGCAGCGCCATCTACTGGCGACTGAGCCCGAGCTTTTGAACATTTTTGAGAAATGGTGAAAAATTCTTGAAAAATTCTTTCATTCTTGGAAAAAAAAAATTTCCCAGCACCGTTACGCGATGAAGTTTTCAACGTTTTAACTCATTGCAGTATAAACGCGACCTTGAATTACAAAAAAAAAATAAAAAATCCTCTGACTTCACGAGTACAGAATCCTTCCAGAACCGTCCGTGATGATTAGAAATGAGCCCACTCCTCCAGATGGCACTTCACTGAGCTTTTTAGTTCCTCCAATCAATTCAAAAATCCCCCCCCCCCCCCCCCCCCCCCCAAAATAAAGACTTTAAAAGCAGACAGTTTCCCAAAGTCATTGTGTTTGCAAGTACATCTATAAAAGATTAAAAGAGCAGGCTTTTTCAAGGCAGAGTGGGACAGAAATCAAGCCACATCGCCGTCTAAATAAGACGTGACAGGCTTTTTATGGAACGCTGCACATGCCCCCCCCCTCCCCCCCTCCTCCCCCCTCAGCTGCAGAGATTCCAACTCTTCCCAGTTCAACCAAACACTTCCAGCACGCCTCATCACGGTCCATTTCTCCCAGGCCTCCACGTACGGCCAAGCCTGATTTATTATTCCACCTCGCCAGCGTCTACCTGTGGTCGGCGGCTCCGTAGGGACCGTTTGATGATCGATGGCCGCCCGGAGGTCACACGAGGCTCGGGCGCCAAAGAGGTGCTTGGTATTCAAGAGACTTTCCCCCAAAGCAGCTTGATGCTTCAGAAATCGCCTTTAACTGGGGGGGGGGGGGGGGGGGAGAGAGGGGTGTAAAAAAATAAAGCGCCAAGCTTCTGATGCCGAGGGGAAGATGTGGGGGGGGGGTGGGGGGGGGGGGGGGGGGGGGATTCTCACCTATCATCAGAGTTCACAGTACATTAAGTTTACAGCCCGAACCTCCAAAACAAGATGACTCATCTTGAGGGGTTTTAACGTTAAATTGAATAGCCGCTACATTAAGGAAGCGTTTGCGCCAGCTGTTCCGCGGCGAAATTACACAGAAGGATCCGGTACTGTAAACGACTCCGCTCGATATTTAAAGTGACGCGTTCGCGCCGACGCGGCAAGAATTGAGTTTGTTTTTGTTCCAAAGGAGGGGCGCCGAGTTATTTATGAATTTATTTTATTCATTCCCATTGATTTGACTTGGCTGCCTTTTCATTGCGTCCAATGAGAGTCAACGTTTACACTGTTCATTTCACAAACGCTGTGTACGTGTGTGTGTGTGTGTGTGTGTGTGTGTGTGTAAGGGGGCATGATTACAGCTTTTTTCTCCTCAGAATGAGATAAAAACCAATAAAGACCCATAAACAAAGGCAGCTTCCATGTAACATCGCCGCTCCTCAGTGAAAACAAGTGGTAAATTCAAGGTAATTGCTTGATGAGCATCCGTGGACTGTAAATATCATTTCCTGCAGTTGCAACATGTATTGTATCCTTCAACTTTAAATTATAAATGGACTTTGTGAAAGTGCACTTGGTGTTGTCGAAGCGGTCTGAAAGCACACGGACCGATTCAGCTCAGCCCCTATTGAGAGGAAGTCACAATTCAGCGTCCTGCACAATGACGATTCAAGGAGACGGCCTTGCCGTGACCTCGCCGCTCCGTTCTGCCCTTTGCTTTACGTTATGTTACCAGTGATCACGAACTCTGTCGGCCATGACACGTAAAAATGCCCTCGGTCCGGTTAGTATCCTCTTAAAACTGGTCTCGTGTCCGACGTCGACGCCTGCTAACGGCTCACTGGCAACGCTAGTCCCAGCGTTGCCAGATCAGATTGACCGTTTCCAGCCCGATCGCACATCGTAGAACCCGCGCATTCCGCTAAAAAGCAGCCGCAGACCGCCAAGCTGCACCAGTCCCAGGCAAAAATCGCCCAATTGGGCGGAAAAAACCGCGGGAGTGCGAGCTAGCCATGTTAGCATGTAGCGCCTAGCTCACAAGTTTAGCCACATTGGGTTCGTTTATTAACTGTTTTTATCGACTTTCATGTTCACCGACTTTATCGGTGTTACGAAGTCTCGATCTGTCGACGTGTCTGTTGCTTTTTGAGAAAAAATAAATACGTTGGAAGCTTCTTGAGCCGTTTTGGTTTTTTTTCCATCAAACTTTACTTCGGTCCAGTAAAAAAACTGCGTCATTACTGGACCAGTGTCCATTAAAAAAAAAAAAGTTTGGCATTTAGCGGCACTTGATATACTGGATTAGATTCCATGTGTTTATCTTAATATTTTGGGGTTTTTTAGGCCCAAGAGAAAAAAGCCTAATTTTGGCATTTTCGTTTCAGAAACGTTTCCCATTTCCACGACACTGAGTGACGATGAAAATATGGATGAAGTGAAGAAAAACTCACCCAAATCACAAGTCCAACACGAACTCCCTGACGTCCCCCCGAACAACAGGATTTATTTAGTTTTATTCCAACAACTGACTATCTAACCAACGTCATCAGTCTCGCACTTAAATTTCCATTTTTCAAGAACTGAAAAGCTTCAAACCTTGATAAAAAAAAGGAAATTATCCATGTGTTTATGTAACTTTATGGAGTCGTGCAGGTGGTGGATCGGCCGGCGCCGCTTCCATTCTCGCAGCCACTCGGTTATATATATATACGAGGCCAAATCCGGCATCGGCTTCCTGTCCGCGGCTTTTACGGCGGCGCCGTATATCAGCGGCAAGTGGCTGAGTTACAGGTGCAAATCCTTAATGGCGGAGTTAAACAATTGTCTGTTCGGCCGCGCGCTTCTAATTTGCGCCCGGCGTTTGAGTCCCGCCGCGAGCCGTTTGACCTCCGCCGCCGCTCATTGACGTTCAGATTAAAGCGATGTCTCGTTGTTAACGTGTCACTCTCCGACAGGACTTTTTTTTTTTTTCCGTCGCGGCTTTATTGCGGCGATACGACTGTGCTTTATGCTTTGTGACAGGCTGAAGGCCGGCGAGCGCAGCCAGCTGGCCCTTCCAACCACTGTAATTCCCCACAAGTCTCCCAGGACAGATGTCTGTGTTGTTGTTGGGGTTTGTTTTTTTTTTATTGCCATACTTGTACCTTGGGTGTGGGAAAGTGCAGTGTTAGTCGTCGGTTGTTCAGTTCACCACCGATTGAAATATAGACGATTATTGACTTTTGTAGGAGCGTCCATACACCTTCTATTTCTCTTCATACAACTCGGGGGGTTATGAGGTTTGAATTCCTCCCCACAATCTGTCTTTCTGTTCTATACTTCTATTTTTTTCTCCTTCTATAACCCGACTCCGTCCGGAACAGCAGGAATTCTCCTTCTCCCGTTAAAGTTTTCCTTTCCTCCGTCTCCTCTTCTTGCTCATATGAAAGCGTTCTGCTCTGTAAAAGTGCCTTGAGGTGACAGAGTTATACAATATAGAATAATATATAATATATAATAATAATCCATCCATCCATCCATTGTCTACCGCTTTAATAATAATAATATAGAAAAATATATAATTGTCTCAATTCAATCCAAATTATTGTTCACATCCTGAGAGAGAATCACAGGAGTGATTTCGTTATTTAATTATGTTCACCAACAGAAGTTGGGGTGAAGATGATGTTTTTCTGTGTATTTATTTATTTATTTTGAATCTATTTTATTTATTTGTTTCAAACTTTGCACAAGAACTAATCGCTCGAATTGCATGACATTTTAAGGGATGATTTGTCATCATCTTTTGGGACATTAATGGCAAACCCATTCCGAATGTTGCAAAAGCAAAATTTGCAAAAGCATTTAACCATACAAAGCGGTTGGCGACGGTCTGCCGCTCTACCGAGTGTAGCTCTAGTTTGTCATGTTTCCGGACTGTGGAGGGGAATTTTAATACAAAACAAAGAAAACCCAAACAGGTGCAAGGAAAAGCAGCTGAATCGACACCGTATGGCCACAAGAACGAACCATAATGATCAGCTAGTTTACTTTAGAGCAGTGTTTTTCAACCTTTTTGAGCCAAGACACACTTTTTTCTTTGGGAAAATCTGGAGGCACACCACCACCACCACCTGAAAATGTTAAAATGTGAAACTCTGTAGCCTCTATTAACAATATAAAGTCTTTCTCATCAAAGTTTTATCAACAGGAATCCAGTAAATCCAGAAAGCAAGGACTTTTTTTAATAGTGCCTCCCTCAGTGTGAAACCTGGACCTGATGGATGAAGAGCTGAGATCCTGGTTTTCAAAAACTTCTCCATCACTGTCACTGACACAGTACTTTGATACAAGATGGTAGCAGGAGGTGGAGATGAACCACACTGACGTCTGTCACTTTCACTTTCACCGGCAAAGTTCTGTGCCGCCCTCTAGTGGTGAAGAGTATTGTAAGCGATCACGGAGTTGGTCGCTGCAGGGCATGATGGGAGTTCAGGTTAGGTGTTGCCGGAGGTTATGGAGGGTTATTGTCGGGGTTGTTGTGTGTGTTGATTTGTGCTAGTGTTGTGTTTTTGTTCCTCGGTTCAGAGAGTTAATTATTTCCTCTAGTTTGGTTTGTTGGATGTTGGTGATCAACCAGGAGTGAGAAATGTGTTGTGTGGAGTCTCGTCCTGTTATGAAGTTCCGGTTGTGTGTGCATATGTCAAAATAAAAGCCTCTGGTGATCAGCTGGCAGAAAATAATCTCGACTCAGTATTTATACACAATTACTCTGCACACAAATGTTTTTTTTTTTTAGAAAAAATGTGAAATTGGATAATTTCCCACGGCTCACCTAGCTATATCTCGCGGAAACACCAGTGGTTGAAAAACACTGATTTAGATCAGCGGGTTCTGGGTGACTTTTGGCTTCTCTTCAAACTTCAGTACGAATAATGACGAAAAGGAAGAATTGAAGGATAAAACTACTAATTATTTCATTAAAATTACATTTACAAATTAAATTTTTGCAATCATACTACTTTATCTTTTTTTTTTTTTACTGCCCATAGATCCAAATAGCCATTAACAATAATATTCCGTGTCCAGAATTGTTGCAGAAGGAACTAAAAAAACAAAAAAAGCAAATGTCATTCAGATTGTTTTCTCCTTCAACAGGAGGATAAAAGTGTGCGGTTCTATGATGAAGCTAAACTCCGGGGGTAGTTTGGAAGCAGCGGCTCCTCGACAATTGAAAGTTGTCCCCGGAAAGTTTTCCGTAATTGCACCACGCGAGCAACAGAACCTGCTTGCAACCGTCTGCGTGCATAATTGCGAGGATCCTTTGACGTTTGACATGAAACTGCCTCATCCATGCATGCATGAGGAGCCATTGATTGCGAAACTCTCCGAGAGCGAGGGGGGTGAGGGAGTTTGGAATTACACCCAGGAGCACATCCACTGTTTTCTGCACCATTAACACGGTGACACGCCATGAATTCGTCGCGCCCCCCCCCCCCCCAAAAAAAATGTCAACAAGCACTCCTGCCATTCTCCGACTCTACTTATCGATGAGGCTTTTCAACCAAACTCTTCATCCATATTCCTCTCGTCACATTTGTTCCCAGACAAATTCATCCTCCTCTGTTTTCAGCTCAAAGCTCTGATTTGGTGGTAAATCGTAGAAATTGTCTATTCGGTCAACCAAGTACAAAATACAGACGCAAAAACAAATGCAATTTGAATAAAAGTGTGATTGATGGTCTGATGAATGACACATCTGTTAGGAGTGTTGACTGCATGTCTGTTATGTAACAGGAAACAGTGCAGCAACCCTAAAGAAACGTTAAAAGAAAGATAAAGTCAGTTTATTCTATAAACGGAGCTTCTGACAATAACAGAGTGACATCACGAGTTGTGCACACGCCCAAGTTGTGTTTACATTATGGAGGATCAGAGTTTTGACCACGAAGAGGCTGAATTTAACCAGATTTCATCATCATGGTCATTTCAAACCCAGTGATTGATGAAGAAGACACAGAAGGTGGTTCTGCCATCGGTGACCCCGTCTGGAACATGTTTGAGGAAGCAGAAGACGCTTCGTCCTCCATTCGTCCTCGTCTCCTCGCCTCAGCAGCCGCCACTTTTCACCTTTGAGGCTTTGAGGCTCCGGACTTTTGGCAGAACGACCGGCTTCCTGGATCCAACACGTCCAAGAGCTAGAAGACTGTGGAATCACCGAAGATGAGTCCAGGTGTTACTTGATCGTCTACTAGCCGCCCGAGCTAGCGGCTCCCGCTAGCCGCCCGAGCTAGCCGCTAGCCGCTCCCGCCGCCCGTGCTCCTTTTCTCCTCTCTCTGGTCTCTTCCAGGCTCAATCTTTCATCAAGGCTCATAAAACGCCGACTATAACTTCAAAACACTGTAAAAACTTGGATATTTAAGAGGAAACAAGCCGATATAAACACATCAGATCGAGATCTGCACAACTCGTGATGTCACGCCCACGAAGAAGGATTCCCCCGACTTCCTCGGCTGGAGATTCAAATCACTTTGTTATGCGACAACAGTGGTGGGGCAGAGTCGGAGGAACCTGAGAAGTAGAACCCAACTATCGTTTTTTGCAAAGTCGTGTTTTACATTTCACTGGGACTTTAAGGCTTTTCGACGACACACAGCAGAGCCTTTGAACCAACGGCATCGTCTCCGATGAGCTTCACCTTCGTCACCCTCCAAGGCCGCTCTCAGCTGCTGGTTCAAAAATTACAAATCCCAATAAGTCGAATTTGCTCAATTCACAACTTCCTCATTGAACGTCTTCATTAGGAACGAGCGTTTCGCTCGCCGAAGTATCTGTGTCAGCAGGTCTTTTCTAATCATTGGAGTTAAAATGTAAAAAGACAAGCGACGACAAAAAATAAATAAATAAAATCAATTTAATTTGCCAGAAGACTGGAGGCACTCGAGCTGCCCACTTCGTCACAACAAATAAAACAATGTACGAGACGCTTTAATTAAGCCGTTTGTCGTCTTAAGCGGCGAGGATTTGTCAACACAGCGCCTTTGTACCGCGGCGCCGAGTCGTGGCGATTACATTTTAAAAAGCCCCGATAATGATATTTTCCGTATGAAATGAATGCGGACGGCGAGACGTTATTAGGGAGGGAGAAGTGGGCTCGTCATTCACATGCAGATTTATGCAGCCCGGGCTCTTAACACCTAATTAAATAATGCTCTCCATAGGAGGGTCCTGTGGCGCCGCTTTCCTCCGCGCCGTTCCGTCATTCCACCAGAATGTGACGGACGTCGCCGTGACGACGACGCCGCGGCCTTGGGAGTTAAATCAACCCGCCGTCTGCGACTCCTGAGACGCACGTTGAATATTTAAAGAGGGCTGGAAATCGTGCGGAGTCATTAGCGAATGAACAAAAACCACAATTAGTCCGCCACGTTGTCGCGGAGACTCCGACGGGAAGCGTGCGCAACACAAACAATCATTAAAAGGCGCACAACACGTTTAATTAAGTGTTTACACGTGGGGGGGGGCGAGGGCGCAGGGTTCCGCTGATGAAGACGTCTGCTGGAAGTCATCAACTCATCAAGGCGGTAAAACACGTGACCCGATTAACGTGTTGGCGCTCGCTTTAATTAACTCATTAATCAGTTAAGTAGAGAATAAGTGAGTCTTCAGACAAAAAAAAGAAAAATAAACAGAGAGCCAATGCATAACAAAACATTGAAAAAGGAGTGGGAAGAAGCTGAGTCATATCATAAACATGCATGTTTTCAATAGATTGTTTTAAATAAATCATGGTTGTTGCGCAACAGATATCAAATCATCCAATTGCGTCAACAGGCCGAAGCCCATTTAAAATCAGCTGTTTTTGCATTTATTTTTGAAAGTAACAGAAATTGTCAAAAATAAAAAAAGAGGTATTTTAATATAATTCTGTCTAATAAGCAATTCCGCTTTGCTAATAAATGAGAATGTAAAAGGGTTATTGAAATAACAATGCAAGTTGTACGACTGACCACGTGTGTTCCAACGCTAAAGTTAGCTTAGTTTTAGCAGGACTTTTCCTAGAGGTCATTGAACGCACCGCAGCACTTCACTCCAAACTCCGTGGCAGGATTCAGGATTAAATCGTCTTCAGGACCATGAGAAGCCGACGTCCGTCTCCCTCCTCCTCCTCCTCCTCCACAAGCTTCGGGAAAAGCCGCCACTTTTTTTTTTTATGCAGCAGGAGAGACGAGAACTTGGCTTTTTTTTTTTTCCCATCCTTCAAGGTATTTATTCTGGCGACACGGGGATCTTTCTGTGACGCAAAGGCTTTTTATACAGGAAAAAACAAACTGAAATCTATCAAAATATGAAAAATGGATTTTCCACGATGCGGAAAAGGGAAATGTGTTTAAAGCGGCGACGGATCCCGCCGCTTGTTTGTTTTGCAGATTTGCGAGCGCGGATTAAAGAACACTTCCAGTTTCAGAGTTGATCTGTGAAGAGCAGCAGAAATCCACTAATTATTTCCCCCCTTTAATTAGCATTAGCAGATAAAAGAGTGGCCAGCGAGCTGGAGGAGGGTGGGAGTCGGCGTATAAATAATCCATCAGCTCAGACGGATGGAGTCTGAAGAACCCAGAGTGAACTGACCTCCGGTGACCCCCACCACTGTTCGTGACGCCGCGTTTTCTTCACTTTCAACTTGATTTTAACTCCCGAAAACCAGAAAACCCAACCCGGACAAACGCCTCCGCCGTCTCCCCCCGCCGCTTCTGCATATTCATGGCTGTTGATGCAACGTCCCGGTTGCATCAACTGCGGAAATGTTGTTGTTGTGACAGTGGCGGAGACGCTCCTCTGGCCTATTTACAGCTTCCTGGTTCTGACGACGGTTCAAACCTCAAGTCGGCCTGTATTGTGTTTCCAGTGTTCAATGAATGTAAACAGAACAATATATTAATACCCGCTGTTTGTTTGCAGTTTGCCGTCATGTCTGTTTTTACTGCACACCCTACTCGTGGTTTTTTATTGGCTCCCCCTTTGTGTTTACGTACATATTTATAGTTATTTTTTTTATAGATTTTTATCTTTTCGTATTATTCTGGAATTATCTTTTTTAATTTCGCCGCACTCGTCCCAATGCCGAGTCGGCAAAACATAAGTCGTTTCCTGTCGCTCCAAACAAGTGGCCTCAAGAATGGTCGCAACTTTATTTTAGTTTTTTTAACGGATCACTTCAAGGCACTTTTCTAGACGAACAACGATTCTCCAAATGAGCAAAGATAAGCGACGGTAGAACCAGAAAAGAAACTCCCTGATGTAAGGAATAGAAAGAGACATTGAATTAAACAATAAATCCGCTCGCTTTTTATGTTAAAGTCCTCTGATTTGCATTATTTTCTCCAGAATCGCTGTATTTTCGGCTGCGCGGGACCTTGGTGGCGTCGTAGCGTCTCTCCGACGCTCAATCGGTGACCCTGTGTCCTCGTTTACCTTCTAGATGTGCTTAAAGGTATACAGGAGGATTTTCAGGAATTTTAGGAAAGAGCCGCCCTCTCCACCGTTTGAAAAAAATGCGCATGCGCAACGCTGTACCTGCTCCCGAGACGGAACGCCTACTAAAACGCGTGCGAGAGACGTGCACGAGCCCAGTTCTCCTCGTGCACGCTCTGTTTACAAGTCACAAGTCGGCATCGCTCACATAAGCTCACTTTACAAGAAGATTTGCACCAGAGGGGGTGAAACTGTGTAAAAATGTACGAGAATAATGCGTGGGGTCGGCCACCGGCATGATGAGAACCGTGTGGAGTGAGCTGCGTGCAGGGACGAGCACGTACGACGGGCTTACGTCATATATCACCAGAATGATTGACAATTGGAAGGACCAGTTATTTTGATGATCCACCCGGAAGAAGAAAATCCTCTACTATACCTTTAAATTAGAGATTCTGTCGCGTCAGTGTGCTGATTAATCTCAGGTGAAGGTTTGCGATGACTGAATTGAGCGTTGGCAGATCGAAAGCCTAATACCTATTCCAGTGTTTTTCAACCACTGGTGTTTCCTCCAGATCTCGTCAGGTGTGCCGTGGGAAATTATCCAATTTCACATTTTTTTCTAAAAAATCATTTGCTCTCACAGCGACAGTGTGTTGCAGAGTAATCATGTATAAATACTCTTCACCACTAGAGGGCGGCACAGAACTTTGCCGGTGAAATGTAAAGTGACAGACGTCAGTGTGGTTCATCTCCACCTCCTGCTACCATCTTGTATCAAAGTACTGTGTCAGTGACAGTGAGGGAGAAGTTTTTGAAAACCAGGATCTCAGCTCTTCATCCATCAGGTCCAGGTTTCACACTGAGGGAGTCACTATTAAAAAAAGTCCTTGCTTTCTGGATTTACTGGATTCCTGTTGATAAAACTTTGATGAGAAAGACTTTATATTGTTAATAGAGGCTACAAAGTTTAACATTTTCAGGTGGTGGTGTGGCTCCAGATTTTTCCAAACATAAAAGTGTGCCTCGGCTCAGAAAAGGTTGAAAAACACTGACCTATTAATTCTCATGCAAACCTTTCTGCACTCAAAGCTGCACACTTTCACATCAGATTAAAAAAATATAATATATAATATGATATATTCTCCTCACACGTACCACAGTGGATTCTCGTGAGAACAAAAACAAACCCTTTTATTTACTATAATGGCACAAAGATGCTTGGGAGGGTTTAGGAGGGGCCGTTGGCTTAATGCCGCGCATAAATCCCGTCGCGGTGTTTGTACTTCGGCGGGCGGCTTTTGGCGTCAGATTTACTAGTTTGTCAATAGAGGAGCTTTCAGAGCACTCTTTAACCCGGACAATGGTTTACATGCTGGCTAACCTCAAATAAACCCTTCCCGCGGACGAATCCCGCCGGTTCTAAAATTGTACATCTGAAATGGACAAGCGCACAAAAACCAAAGTGCTCCTGGTGAAACAGACAAACAGACGGTGGTAAACGAACACCTAAAGTCACCATCGCATTATGAACGTATACTGTATTGACAGGAGTATCATCACTAGGTTTGGTTTTCATCTTATTTATTTTTTGTGTATTTTACCAACTTTTCGCAAAAATTATTTACCCACTTTGTAAGAAATCTTCAGGGATGATTTGTCTTCATCCAAGGACCAGTCATTTACATTTTGGGACATTGACGGCTAACCGTTTCCGAATAAATCGCAAAAAAAACTACATAGGGGGTGCTTCATCCATTGTGTAACGTAAGAAAGCAGGGAAGCCTGAAACAGTAATGCTTGTAATTTTACACCAGCCTCATTGTGTTCTCAGCTCCTGCCGGAGCTTAAAGTCCTCATGAAATGAAAATTCCACCTCCAAAACAGGACATTTTTCATGCTAACTGGCTGAAGGGTAAAATGTTAAAACACGGCAATCTGCGAGAAAATAGCCGCTAAACAGCGCTATTTCCTCTGCTGGGCGGAGCTTCTGACAATAATAGAGTGACATCACGAGTTGTGCACACGCCCAAGTTGTGTTTACATTATGGAGGATCAGAGTTTTGACCACGAAGAGGCTGAATTTAACCAGATTTCATCATCATGGTCATTTCAAACCCAGTGATTGATGAAGAAGACACAGAAGGTGGTTCTGCCATCGGTGACCCCGTCTGGAACATGTTTGAGGAAGCAGAAGACGCTTCGTCCTCCATTCGTCCTCGTCTCCTCGCCTCAGCAGCCGCCACTTTTCACCTTTGAGGCTTTGAGGCTCCGGACTTTTGGCAGAACGACCGGCTTCCTGGATCCAACACGTCCAAGAGCTTTTCTGACTGCGGAATCACCGGAGATGAGTCCAGGTGTTACTTGATCGTCTACTAGCCACGCAAGCTAGCCGCTCCCGCCGCCCGTGCTCCTTTCCTCCTCTCTCGGTCTCTTCCAGGCTCAATCTTTCATCAAGGCTCATAAAACGCCGACTAGAACTTCAAAACACTGTAAAAACTTGGATATTTAAGAGGAAACAAGCCGATATAAACACAACAAATGGAGATCTGCACAACTCGTGACATCACACCCACGAAGAAGGATTCCCTCGACTTCCTCGGCTGGAGATTCAAAATTCAAATAACTTTGTTATGCGACAACAGTGGTGGGGCAGAGTCGGAGGAACCTTAGAAGTAGAACCCAACTATCGTTTTTTGCAAAGTAGTGTGTTACATTTCACTGGGACTTTAAAGTTGCTCGTTTCACCAAGTCTTTGAGGGAAATGTTCAGCCGAAAACACAAAGGAGCTTCAGAAACACTTTGAACTTTACGGTTAAAGTTCGTCCTTGAACAATCACAGAAATTTATTTATTTTTTTCTCCCGCGTCATGTCGATGCTATAATTCTCGCTCAATGAAGTGGTTCCTCTTACTTTGACGTTCTCCGTCACACCGAAGAAGAAGTCGACGTCTGAACGCACACATTTGAAGTGACCCTCGTGTGGAACGTAGCTCCGCGTCTGTCCATCATGTGGCGGCGGTGAAGATTGATTGAACCTGCGGAGTTTTTTTTTTTTCCTCCCTCCGAGTTGTTAATGAATAATCTGTGTGATGCTCCACCGTGATGGACGGCGACAGTGTGATTCCAGGACGCCGCTCAGCGCTGACAGGCGCCGCCAAACACACATTACCACCCGTAAAACGGTATTTATTCTTTCACCTCCTTGATTGTCACCACTCGCTATTTGTAGAGTTCAGACGTGTTTCCATATGGAGTGAATCTACTAGCAACTAGCAACACGTTGGCTTTATTAGCTTTATTTTCCTGGCTTCTGATGCTGGACGGACCTTTTTCACGGTTGGTTTTTCCTCTTTAAAGAACAATCTCAAGAGAGTATCCATAGAAATTCTGAAAATGTGATTTAATCCATATTAGTCATAAAATTTTGCAAATTTTTCACCAGTTAACGTGACTCTTTCTGTGAAATGTGATTTTTTTTTTTTTCATGTGTGTAGATTATAATTTGTTACCTGGTTTAATCAATAAATACACCAATAGAACATGTATTTATTAATTTTTTTAAACTCAACAGCCATGTGACGTGATTCAGCCAATCGCTGCAGAGCATGCGTTAACCTTTGAACTTGCTACTTCCTGTTGTTACGAGCACGTTTCCCCTGGCGACGGCAGAACTTACTAATAGGAATGAAACACGGGGAGCTTTTTGTAGCGAAAAATAAATAAAATAAGGGAAAACGATCGCTGGTGCCTTCGCTCGGAACAACAACAACGACGTCTCCTTTTATTCTGATGATTATTGATGTTTTCATATAATTAGATCATTGAACCAGATGTTTTTCTTCCAGTGGGGGTTTCGGTGAGTCGGTAGTTTGGCTTAAAACAAGCATTTATTCTCATTTCAAGATGACTGACCACTGAACTAGCATTTAATAAGCCCAATCTTCTTATTTTAAGATTTGAAAATAAAAACACGTGAAAATAAAACTTGTTTTGAATCCAAAAATGCGGTTTTCAAGACACTGGGTCATATGGGGCTAGAATTATTTTCTTATTTTGAAAATCTAAAATTTTCTTGTTCTGTTGGCAGATAATTTTGCAAATTTTAAGTATTAATTTTCTTGTTTTAGTATATTTTTTTCCGGAGGAATGTTTGCAGTGACTCAGCTGACGTATCCAGCGGTTTGTTTCTTAACCTTTTTTATTTACTGCAGTTTCCCTCCCCGGGGGCTGTTTATTGTCCAAAACAAGATTTGAAACGTGGTTGCTATGGCAACGTGCTTCCGCCCGTTTTGGCCGGATTTGGTTATGGCAGAGGTCGTCCTGTCGAATAATCTGTGCAAGTTTCCTCCGTCTTTGAACTGTCAAGCCGAACCTTTGTGAGTGAATTTCCTCTCTGTGATTCCGTTCACCTTTTCAGAATCACTGAAATACAGAAATGATTTATTATCTCCTCGCCAGGAAAGAATAAAGAGATTTGATGTTCAGCACAACTTCCATCCATCCATCCACTGTTGAGACTTGTTTAAATGGATCTTTCAGGCTGCTTTATGTGTGAAAGAATAAAAAAACTGCAGTTATTCTTCATGTTCTCGCTTCGGTTCTGAGCGATAAAGAGCTGCTGCTGGCGAGAATGATAATAATCATCATAATAATAATCACTGAAAAACGGCTCTTAAGGTGGAACTTTTTGAAAACGTTGCAACTATGTTGATTGACGCTGCAGCTTTTTTTAAATCACATTTTACGTTTTTCCTCTAAAGTCACTAAATGTATTATTATTATTATTATTATTATTAGTTATTACGCTGGCGTCCTCCAGAGTGTCATAACCAATAACATAGGGTGACGCCTCATCCGCTGGCGCTGCTTATTGGTGACGGCGTGTTGCGCGGCCGCCATCTTGGATGGGTCTCCCACGCAGGAGGACTTTCTATCCCGACTCTTGAGGATCAAAGCGTTTTCCCGTAGCCACCCAAAGCGGACGAGACGGACTTTAGACAACGTGGAACAAACTGTCTCTGCTTTGATGAACTAGACAAGAACATGTGGACCGAGACGATGTAGGAGAGTGACGACGGTCGGATAAACTCGGTGGTTTCCTCCGGCGCTGCTCCAGCAGACCGACTCGGCTGTTTTCCACTCCCTTCTCACTTTTTGGGTTTTTTTTTTTAAACTTTGTCCTGAGTGTCCCTTGTCTGCCGTCGCCTGCAACATGATAAATTCCTGTCCTCTCCATCTCGGTAGTTTTGCATACGTGGATGTGGATTATTCACGCTCCCTGCGAAGCCTCGTCTTCTGTCCTTTAGTCCTTGTTGCTAACTTTTACCCACTCAGAAACTTTTTTTTTTTTTAAGGGGAAAGAAACCACACAGGATGATGATTAATGTTTCTCTCACAATTATTCTTGAGAAAAAAACAAAACGTGTGTGTGTGTGTGTGTGTGTGTGTGTGTGTGTGTGTGTGTGTGTGTGTGTGTGTGTGTGTGTGTGTGTGTGTGTGTGTGTGTGTGTGTGTGTGTGTGTGTGTGTGTGTGTGTGTGTGTGTGTGTGTGTGTGTGTGTGTGTGTGTGTGTGTTCAACAGTGGTGATGTTGGGATAACACACACACACACACACACACACACACACACACACACACACACACACACACAGTACGTTACAAAGGAAGGGGACTAAATATTCTAATCTCTCTGCTGCTTCAACCTGATTATTTACTTTTCTGGATAATACACAGGATTATTAGGACTCATTTAAAAAAAATTATAATAATAAAAGATCTATTTACCATAATACTTGGAATGTAAGCTGCTACTTTTTCCACACACTTCAAATCCTGTGGTTTAAACAATGAATTTATGGATTTTTAGTGGATAATGAGCTTCATGCTGATACACGGGTGGTGCGTTCAGGTGCATCACGTAACTTTTCCATTTTTTTCTTCTTTTTAAATTTGTCACGTGCGACTTGTATTCAGTCTTTCTATTTAAACATGCAGTTTTTTCCAAAAATATTTTTCATCTTAAACTTTGATGCGTTTTGACTTGAGACGTCGTGTGAAATAAATCTGCGTGACCGAGACTGTCAAAGGGAAATGTGGAGGCTCGTGTGGCTTCAGAGATCCAGGGTGAAACTTGCAAAATAAAACCAGCACATTAATTTGGAACGTGGACACAGCAGGGCGGAAAAAAGAAAAGAAAAGAATACACTGGGCATTTCTGGAGAAGATAAAAGGGACTATATCTTCTCGACAAAGAAATCCCTCCGTCTCACTATTCAATCCCAAGTTTCCCCTCCTCCTCCTCCTCTTTCGCCTGTTTGTTCTTCGCACTGCAAACCTCCATTTTCCATCCAGACGCCCGGATTCCTCCTGGTTTCCCGCCCGTGCAGCGGCGTGCCGAGCCACGAGAACCTGTTGAGCTGTGCAAACGGACTCGGCTCCGCGAAGCTCCTTTGAAGCTCTTTGAAGCGGCTAAAACAAACAGTTGTGCACATTTCGAAACAACCGAGGATGTTCGCGGCAGTCGGGAGTTTGCCGTCGTCAAACACGCAGCCAGAGGGAATTGTTAGCGGCTTGTATTTGCGATGTTTGACGTGGGGTTTGTCTTTTTTTTTAATTTTTTTTATGCCGTCTGAATCACACGACTTCCTCAAACATCCTTCAAAATGTTTTCCCTCCAACCTCCAGAACACTGTACAGCTCCTTCTTCCACGGAACGTTTTTGTGTAAATTGGCGGTTTGATAGGCAAATCTGAAAAACTCGCCCTCTGTCCATCGACGCCACTTTTCAAAGTACGAGTACTAACGTTTAGCTAACACAAGTACTTTATTGTTATTAAATGCTATTAAATCTAATTCATACTCCAAGAACAAAGGTGACGCGTCACCTCCAATTTTTACCTCGAACCTCTGTACAGCACTTTGGTTCAGCTCTTATTTTGAAAGTGCTCTGGAAGTAAAGTATGAAAGTTTTGCGTTGGTGCGTCGTTGTGTGAACAGGGCCTTAATAAGCAGGACGTCGCCTTCAGACATACTGTGCAATGCAGTAATATTAAATCATATTAAATCATATTAAATTTACTTTAAAAGAGCAGAATCTTGCGGTGTTTTAATTTTTACTTTAATACACCAGGGGAATCAAACATAAGGCCCACAATCCTCCAAGTAAGGTGATTATATAGGATTTATTGGAGTTGGTTTTATTTATACGTTTCCCAGTGTTTTACACCAGGATGTTGTGTTAAAATTGTTGTTACCCTCGGCAATAAAAGTTATTCATCGGTTGGTATTTTACCAACTTTTCGTAAAAAATAGTTCACTCAAATTGCACTAAATTGATTTGTGATGATCCAAGGATTAATCATTTGCATTTTGGGACGATAGCGGCTAACAGTTTCCGAATTAATCCCAAAAAGCTGCAAAAGCATTTCCCATACAAAGTGGATGAGAGAGAAGCTCCTCATGGAGCAGATCAAAGATCAGCGTCTGTTGCCATGGAGACGCCCCCTGCTCAGTGTTTCACACAGCGCTGGACCTGCCTGACATGCTTGCTAGCGTCGATATGAGCTAGCAGCTATCATGCTAGCGATGCTAGCTCGGCTCCGCAAGCCAATGTGGCGTTGGTGAAGGTCTGCCGCTCTACCGAGTGTAGCTCTAGTTTGTAATTAAGTCACGCACGATTGTTATTACGGTGACTGTCAAAATAAAAGTATGAAGTCCCAGGGGAAGACGGACGGGGAGTCATGACACGACTGTCTCTACTGAGCATGTGCAGAACTACGAGTTACGACACCCAGTGGAGCCTGAATGTTTTCAAAAAGTTCCACCTTTGGGAGCAGTTTTAAAATGGACCCCCACGTTGTTGTTTTTTTTTTTGTTTGTTTTTTGTTGTTTTCTCGTGAAATCTCCGTGGTGTAAACGAGAGTTCGACCCTTACTCTTCTAGATAATACACAGGATTATTAGGACTCATTTAAAAAAAAAAAAAAAAGATCTATTTACCATAATACTTGGAATATGAGCTGCTAAATTTTTCACACACTTCAAATCCTGTGGTTTAAATAATTATTTATGGATTTTTAGGGGATAATGAGCTTCATGCTGATACACGGGTGGTGCATTCAGGTGCATCACGTAACTTTTCTTCTTTTTAAATTTGTCTTGTGCGACTTGCATTCAGTATTTCTATTTAAACAGGCAGTTTTTTCCAAAATATTTTCATCTTAAACTTTTGTTTGATGAAAATACAAAAAGATGCGTTTTGTCTTGAGAAGTCGTTTTCAAAAAGTTCCACCTTGGGAGCAGTTTTGAAACGAACACCCACGTTTGTTTTTGGGGGTTTTTTGTTTGTTTTTTGTTGTTTTCTCGTGAAATCTCCGTGGTGTAAACGGAGTTCGTCCCTTTCTTTTCTGGATAATACACAGGATTAATAGGACTCATTAAAAAAATTAAAAAAAAGATCTATTTACCATAATACTTGGAATATGAACTGCTAAATTTTTCACACGCTTCAAATCCTGTGGTTTAAATTAATTTATGGATTTTTAGGGGATAATGAGCTTCATGCTGATACACGGGTGGTGCGTTCAGGTGCATCACGTAACTTTTCTTCTTTTTAAATTTGTCTTGTGCGACTTGCATTCAGTATTTCTATTTAAACAGGCAGTTTTTTCCAAAATATTTTCATCTTAAACTTTTGTTTGATGAAAATACAAAAAGATGTGTTTTGTCTTGAGAAGTCGTTTTCAAAAAGTTCCACCTTGGGAGCAGTTTTGAAACGAACACCCACGTTTGTTTTTGGGGTTTTTTTGTTCGTTTTTTGTTGTTTTCTCGTGAAATCTCCGTGGTGTAAACGGAGTTCGTCCCTTTCTTTTCTGGATAATACACAGGATTATTAGGACTCATTTAAAAAAATAAAAAAAAAGATCTATTTACCATAATACTTGGAATATGAACTGCTAAATTTTTCACACGCTTCAAATCCTGTGGTTTAAATTAATTTATGGATTTTTAGGGGATAATGAGCTTCATGCTGATACACGGGTGGTGCGTTCAGGTGCATCACGTAACTTTTCTTCTTTTTAAATTTGTCTTGTGCGACTTGCATTCAGTGTTTCTATTTAAAAAGGCATTTTTTTTCAAAAATATTTTCATCTTAAACTTTTATTCGATGAAAATACAAAAAGATGTGTTGTGTCTTGAGACGTCGTTTTCAAAAAGTTCCACCTTTGGGAGCAGTTTTGAAACGAACACCCACGTTTTTTTTTTTTTTGTTTTCTCGTGAAATCTCCGTGGCGTAAACGGAGTTCGACCCCCGGCGGCGAAGCGCCGCCTCCTGAAAGTTGGGGAATGGAAGTGATGTGTCGGGATTCTTTTTTTTCCGCAAAACGCAGTGGGAGCAGTTTTAGGAGGGGAAGGAGAAGCTGTCTGCCTTCATCAGCTGCTTTTTTTCTTCTTCTTCTTCTTCTTCTTCTCTGAACGCTGGCAGCCGAGACTTGATACACGATGCCTGGAAGAATAGGGTGCAAAGGGAATTCAGCTGTCACAGACCTCCCCTCACCCCCCCCCCCCCCCCCACCCCCCCAACACACACACACACAAAAATTATAACCCGAGGAAAGCTCCCCCCCTCCCTCCCTCCCTCCCTCCCTCCCTCGTGTCTCTCCCTCTTTCCAGGTTTCAAACTTGCTCACAAATGCACAGAAAGTCGGTTTTTTTTTTCTTCCCGGCGTTTCGACGACATCCGTCTCGGGGAGACGGCGTGGCGCTCGCCGCCGGTGTAAAACGCTCGCTCAGATGTTGCTCTCGTCGCTCTGAGGCTTGTTTAATGGGGAAGCTTCAGCTTTCTTCCATCTCCCAACTTTTCTCAGGAGGGAGGGAGGGAGGGAGGGAGGGAGGGAGAGGGGGATGGAGAGACAGAGAGAGAACTCGTGTGGTCGGCTGAACTGAGACATTTCTAAAATCAGATTTGGGCTCTAATGAGGATTGTGCCTGTCGGGCTCCGACTTCTCATATCTTCCTTTTCCGCCTCACCTCCCCCTCTTCTTCTTCTTCTTCTTCTCCTTCCTCCTCCTCCTTCTTCTTTTTCTTCTTCTTCTTCTTCTTCTCCTTCTCCTTCTCCTTCTCCTCCTCCTCCCCCTCCTCCTCCTCCTCCTCCTCCTCCTCTTTCTTCTTCTTCTTCTCCTTCTCCTCCTCCTCCCCCCTTCTCCTTCTCCTTCTCCTTCTCCTCCTCCTTCTTCTTCTTCTCCTTCTCCTCCCCCTTCTTCTTCTTCTCCTTCTCCTTCTTCTTCTTCTCCTTCTCCTCCCTCCTCCTCCTTCTTCTCCTTCTCCTTCTCCTCCTCCTTCTTCTCCTTCTCCTTCTCCTCCTTCTTCTCCTTCTTCCTCCCCCCTTCTTTTTCTCCTCCTTCTCCTCCTCCCCCCTTCTTCTTCTCCTCCTTCTCCTCCTCCCCCCTTCTTCTTTTTCTCCTTCTTCTTCTTCTCCTCCTCCTCCTTCTTCTCCTTCTCCTTCTCCTTCTCCTCCTTCTTCTTCTTCTCCTCCTCCTTCCTCCTCCTCCTTCTTCTCCCTCCTCCTTCATCTCCTTCATCTCCTTCTTCTCCTTCTTCCTCCTCCTTCTTCTGCTCCTCCTCCTTCCTCCCCCTTCTTCTTCTCCTCCTTCTCCTCCTCCCCCCCTTCTTATTCTTCTCCTCCTCCCCCTCCCCCCTTCTCCTTCTTCTTCTTCTCCTCCTCCTCCTTCTTCTCCTTCTCCTTCTCCTCCTTCTTCTTCTTCTCCTCCTCCTTCCTCCTCCTTCTTCTCCCTCCTCCTTCATCTCCTTCTTCTCCTTCTCCTCCTTCTTCTCCTTCTTCCTCCTCCTTCTTCTCCTCCTCCTCCTTCCTCCCCCCTTCTTCTTCTCCTCCTCCTCGCCGTTGTGACCCAGTCTCCTAAATTAAAAGTCTGCTTGCTCGCAGCCAATGATCTCTATGTTCAGTGTGCAGGTCTTAGCAGACAGGTGTTTAATCAGCTCCCTGTGTGGAGCGCTAATGAGCGTCAACACATTCACACGCTCCTAACCTATACGGGGGAAACTGCTAATTACGCCGGCGGGAGATTAGCGCCAGGGTTAGTTAGTTTGTCTGAGTGGCGCCCCCTCATGGGCGCGCCAATGTACCGACGGAGGAGTCCGGTCTTTCGCGTCGATGCGACGTTTGCCGCCGCCTCCGCCGTACTTTTTAGCTTTTAGCGTCTCGACTCGCTTGTGTGACTGTCAAAATAAAAGTACCAAGTTGGATTGTCGTTATGGTGGCTGTCAAATTAAGAGTACCAAGATGGATTGTCATTACGGTGACTGTCAAAATAAAAGTACCAAGTTGGATTGTTGTTATGGTGGCTGTCAAATTAAAAGTACCAAGTTGGATTGGCATTACGGTGACTGTCAAATTAAGAGTACCAAGATGGATTGTCATTACGGTGACTGTCAAAATAAAAGTACCAAGTTGGATTGTTGTTATGGTGGCTGTCAAATTAAAAGTACCAAGCTGGATTGTCATTGTGGTGACTCTCACAATAAAAGTACCAAGTTGGATTGGCATTACGGTGACTGTCAAATTAAAAGTACCAAGCTAGATTGTTGTTATGGTGGCTGTCAAATTAAAAGTACCAAGCTGGATTGTCAGTACGGTGACTGTCAAAATAAAAGTACCAAGTTGGATTGTCATTACGGTGACTGTCAAAATAAAAGTACCAAGTTGGATTGTCATTACGGTGACTGTCAAATTAAAAGTACCAAGCTGGATTGTCAGTACGGTGACTGTCAAAATAAAAGTACCAAGCTGGATTGTCAGTACGGTGACTGTCAAAATAAAAGTACCAAGTTGGATTGTCAGTACGGTGACTGTCAAAATAAAAGTACCAAGTTGGATTGTCATTACGGTGACATATATATATATATCTTGTAATTTGACTTCAAAGCAACAAATTTGTCCAGAGACTGAACAGACATCGACTCAGGAGGTTCTACTGCGGTTGTCTGGAACTGAAGAAACGTTTAAAAAAACAAATCCTTTTGGCGTTGTACAAACGCGCGTGGCTCGCCGCGCGGCCGCTCTCGCCTCCCGTCTGTTTAATTACATAAAGCCGCCCGTCCTTCACGGCACTCAAACACACTCAGGAGTGAATGGATGGTTTGTTTTCACCTTGATGAGGTTGTGCACACTCTAACCTGCAGGCCTTCCCCCCCCCCACATCAAATAGTGCAAAATGTGAATACCAAAACAAGGTCGGATACACAGTGAGAGAGAGAGAGAGAGAGAGAGAGAGAGAAGCTAAATAAATGTTTCATTCCAAACTCGCTGTTCCTCTTTAATTTAGATTCCAAAAATGATCAACAACTGGAGCTGCAGAGCGCACGTGTTTGGAACAGAGTTAGCATCGCTAGCATGTTAGCTCATATCGATGCTAACTTGCCTGTCAGGTAGCTACATCGCTGTGTGAAACACTGAGCAGGGAGCGTCTCCATGGCAACAGATCTCCTTTGATCATCCGCTTTGTATTGGGTATTTTTTTTTAACAGTTTTTTGGGAGTTATCCGGAAACTATTAGCCGTTAACGTCCCAAATTCTAATGGACTGGTCCTTCGATGATGATAAATCATCCCTGAACATTTCAGGCAATTCAGGTAAGTGGCTCTTACGAAAAGTTTGTAAAATACATTAATACAAACTAATAGATACACGCAGATGAAAGCATAATCTTATTGGCCAACTCACTCGGTCTCCATGGAAATGTGAAAAAAAAAAAAACACAACTTTTCGAAAACACTCTCTGTCTTCGTGGAAATGGTGCAGTTGTATGTTTTTGAAAAACTCCGTCTCCATGAAAACATGAAAAAAAAATGCTACTCCATCTACATGGAAATGGGGGGAAATGCAATTTTTTGAAAACGCTCTGCCTTCATCTCCATGGAAATGGGGGGGGGGGGGTAACACAACTTTTTGAAAACACTAACTCGGTCTCCGTGGAAATTGAGCTATTGTATCTTTTCGAAAACACTCTGACTCCTTGTCTGTGGAAACGGGGGGAAAAAATGCACATTTTCCAAAACACTCAGACTCTGCCTCCATGGAAATGTGAAAAAAAAATGCAACTTTTCAAAAACACTCTAACTCAGTCTTCGTGGAAATGGTGCAGTTGTATGTTTTTGAAAACACTCTGACTCCATCTCCATGGAAACATTAAAAAATGGCAACTTTTCCAAAACACTCTTTACTCCATCTACATGGAATTGGGGGGGAAATGCAAATTTTCGAAAACACTCTAACTCAGTCTTTGTGGAAATGGAGCAATTGCATCTTTTCGAAAACATTCTGACTCCATGTCTGTGGAAACAGGGGAAAAAAAATCAATATTTTCTAAAACACTCAGACTCTGTTTCCATGGAAATGTGGAAAAAAATGCAACTTTTCAAAAACACTAACTCAGTCTCCGTGGAAATGGTGCAATTGCATCTTTTCGAAAACACTCAGTTGACTCAGTCTCTATGGAAATGGGTGGGTTTAAGTACAACTTTTCCAAAACACTGACTCCGTCTCCGTGGAAATGGGGGGGGGGGACCGTAACTTTTTGAAAAATCTCTGACCCAAATTCAATCTTCATGGAAACGGGGTGATTTTTTGCAACTTTTTTTGAAGCGCTGCTGCTGCAGGAGCACGCCGCGGTAAACACTTCTGCCCATGTGCGAGAAAGAGTCTCTCTTTCCAACGCCAACCTTTTATTTCTTAAACTGACTCGACATGACTGAAGACTGTTTCCTCTAAAGCGGCTTCACTGTTCCCTGCATGCAGACGTAGGTGCTTTTATTACAGAAAAACAGAATCCACAAGTGGCTCCTCTCTGTTCACTCTCCGTGAATTAAAAAAAAAAAAGTGGAGTGTAGTGGAAAAAAAGGAGAAATGAGCCTCGAGTGTGCGATCTTCTCCTGGCGATAATGGCCGGAATGGGAAAGGCCGGAGCGATTTGTTCCGGTCAGGAATTCTGGCTGATCGTTGGTCGCTGCTGCACGGCGGCTACAAGAGGAGTGAAGCGAGCTGCAAGCAAAGCCTCGCCTCAGTTCGACCCACATTCCACCTGCACTTTGTGACAAATTACCAATTCTATTTTTTATTTTTTTTTCAGTGCAAATTCTTTGCTGCTTTGCATATTTTCTCACCGTGTTCGTCTCTGAGAGAATCTTCCTCCTGGCTGTTCGTGTCCAGTCTTTACTTGTATACGTTAATGGAAATAGACTTGAAGTGTCTGTTGGCGTTCCTGAAGAGCCGCGGTGCTTCTGCGTCCAGGATGATGTCATACTGATGACATCATTACAGCACTTTGTCGTTTTCCTAGGAAATGATGGCGTCATCAAAAATCTATTCTAACACTTCTTGGTTGAGCACATTTCTCCTTTGAGCCTTTAGCATCACCTGCTGTTTATTTATAACTTGTTGTTGTTTCATGTCTCACATTGGTTTTGTTTTGTCAAGTTGGCCAAGAAGGCTGTGTTTTCATCTACGAGTATTCATCTATTGGTTTAGGTCAGTGTTTGTCAACCACTGGTGTTTCCTCCAGATCGTCAGGTGAGCCGTGGGAAATTATCCAATTTCATATTTGTTTCTTAAAAACATTTGCTCTCTTGTTGCAGAGTAATCATGTATAAATACTCTTCACCACTAGAGGGCAGCACAGAACTTTGCCGGTGAAATGTAAAGTGACAGACGTCAGTGTGGTTCATCTCCACCTCCTGCTACCATCTTGTATCAAAGTACTGTGTCAGTGACAGTGATGGAGAAGTTTTTGAAAACCAGGATCTCAGCTCTTCATCCATCAGGTCCAGGTTTCACACTGAGGGAGGCACTATTAAAAAAAGTCCTTGCTTTCTGGATTTACTGGATTCCTGTTGATAAAACTTTGATGAGAAAGACTTTATATTGTTAATAGAGGCTACAGAGTTTAACTTTTTAACATTTTCGGGTGGTGGTGGTGTGCCTCCAGAGTTTTCCAAACAAAAAAGTGTGTCTTGGCTCAAAAAAGTTGAAAAACACTGATTTATATGTTTGTGTTTTACCAGGTTTTACCAGATTTCTCATCATCCAAGGGATCAATCAACTAGATTTTCTGACGTGTTTCACAGTGATGTCACTACCTGACCTCCCGAGTTACATTGATATGATCATTAATTTAAATTATGAATTTGTTAATATGATGTTGAAGGACTTTTCCGTCAATATTTTCCAATAAAAGCCACAAAACAAAACCAGACGACACGAAGAGAAATGTCTGGCCGAGGTTGTAGAATCAGAAACACGTTGGCCAACCTTCTGCCGCCGGCGAATAAAGGGATTAAATATTTGAGAAACACTTGCGACGGTGTTAATTGGCCAATCACTTAAATGTTGCTGGTGAGTGCTGCGGTTTCATTGCCCTATAACTGCAAGCTTGTTGCCAAGATGTTGTCGTTAAAAATATTCAAAAAAAACAACAACCCATGCAAAGTGTTTTTATTTGCTCTCGCAGTGCAAGTGGTCCGTCCAGCAAACTGCCTACCGGGGGGGGCGGGGGGGGGGGGGACAATCTGCACACCAAGTCAGCTGCATATTATCACCGCGTTTCACGTTGAAATCCACAAACCTGAGGCAGTAGAATAGAAACTGCAGGAACTTAAATGTAGGAAACCAAACCAACCTTGTATAAAGAAGCTAAAAACAGATGTTGGTGCACTTTATGTCAAGAATCGAACAAAAGTCATGTTATTTTCTAAAATATGCCCCGACAACCTTTAATGTTATTTTACTTCACAGCAACATTTTCATTGATTTCGACCAATGTCATAGAAAAATGTATAGCACCACAATAAACACCAGGAATATTGATAATATGATAAATTATATCAATAATAACGTAATAGTAGTATTATAATAATAGTAATAATAGTATTTATCAATACTAATGGGAATATAAGTTTATTGTTGGTGTTTCATAAACTGTATATATTCTTGTACAGCTATAATATGTGTTTACACGTGTATTTATAATATATTGTGTGTACTTGTATAAATAAAAGGCATTCATATAAGTTCAGAGTTTGAGGTCTTGCTCCAAAGTTGATCTCTCATTTTGTTGAACACTGACAGGAGAAATAAAAAAAAAAAAGTACAAATTTAAAACTTCCAAAGAGCTTTGGGTTTCCAGAAACGCAACAGCGGTGTTACAGATTAACTGGTTTCCCTGTTAACTGGTGACCGGCTTCCTCCAGCATCCCCTATTTACAGCAGATGTTTAAAAAAACATAATTTAACTGTATTTCCATTAACATTTAAAATATCGTACCGTTTCTTTGTCTTTTTTCAACATCGGCTGCTGCTGACAGCAGAAGTCACCAGTTAACAGGGGCACCAGTGAAACCGAAACACCGTACGGCGAATCGCGATCGTCACGATCCATGTTTTGCAATGTTATTAATTTGAGATGAGAGTCGCAGCTCCACTCTTCTATGGAGGGTGATAACTTGTCATGACACGAGATTGGAACGGGAAACTGAATCGAGGCGAGGCGATGAGGTACTTGTGGAAAAGCGCCAATTTGACAACGTGGACCTGCAACCAACTTTATCAGCAAATGAATGTCGTGTCTTCATGAAGTGTAATCGAGTAAGTCTGTTCTTGTAATCTGTTATTTTGACTCAAAGATCCAGTGGGTTCATCCATTACCCACATGGAAAGAACCTATATGAGGATATATGCACGTTTATGAAACCTATGTGCACATATATGCTGCATATATATTACTACATATATATTGTCATATATGCACATATATGCAGCATATATGGTCATATATGTGCATATATGCAGCGTATATGACCATATATGCTGCATATATGTGCATATATGACAATATATATCTACATATATGCAGCATATATATTGTCATATATGCAGCATTTATGTGCATATATGACAATATATATGCTGTATATATGGTCATATATGACCATATATGCCGCATATATGGTAATATATGTGCATATATGCAGCATATATGTACATATATGTACATATATGTAGATATATATTGTCATATATGCAGCATATATGGTCATATACGCTGCATATATGCACATATATGACCATATATGCTGCATATATGTGCATATATGACAATATATATGTAGTAATATATATGCAGCATATATGTGCAGGAAAACGGCCAATTTTATATATGTCACATATATTCAAAACCTATATGTTTATATAGGTTCTTTCCATGTGGGTATCGATAAGAGTCCACGATACGGCCTCACTGCTTATAAAAGAGCAAAACCAACTCCGGGTTTTCTTGTGAGGGGGTGAATAGTTCATTGCTCCATGCTGGAGTCGTCGGTGGCAATTTGACGCGTGTCTTCTTCCACTTTTTCCCGGTGAGGTCTTGACCTCATTATGCCAAGCCTCCCGCAGTGACTGTGGCGTAATTGGCGCCACATAAATAAAGCGGAAGTGAGCCGAGTGAAGGTCGCATCAGGCGTTCACGGCCGATGACTGATGGTTGTGAGGGCGTGAGGCGGTGACGCTCTAGAGGAAGCCGCCGCGGTGGCGGAGATGGAGCTGAGTGATGGACTCCTTCAAGCCTTTTCGTGAATGCTTCTATATCCGAGGCTTTTGTCTGTGGTCATATAATCCAAACAAAAAACCTTGAGATCCGTACAGGAAGGAAGGTGTTGCACAACATCCTGTCTTCTTTGTCTCGCTCTCGTCCTCTGACCTTGACTATGTAAATGTCTGCTTCAAGGCCACGTCCACACCACGATTTACATTCCGTCCACACGTCACTAAGAACTCGGCTCAACACGAGGCTTCAGGGCTTGTAGTACACACGCCAGGCCTTTAGGGGCGCTGTGACTCACCAAACACACCGAAAACACTGAAGAAAATAAAGCACGTAGAAATTTAGAAGAAGAATCCTGCTCATAAACGTCTATATACTTCTAGTTCTATAGGTCTATGGCCGCGCTCCTCCTGCTGCTAGCGTCAGTAGCTTCTGCAGCTCCACCAGAGCACGTCGTCATTATTATTGATGACATCACGGACCGCGGTGGTCATTTTTTTCCCACAGATGATCGTCTTTGCCGACGAGCCGGGGTTTTAGAATTTCCCCACTCTGGGACCTGTGTTTTAAAAAAATAATAATGTTTTAAGCTTCAAAAACGCCGCCTCATGTGGACGACAGGCCGGAAACAGCTGGTTGAGATGAACGGGTTTCGTGGTGTGGACGTGGAGGAGCTGGCGATTGAGCGAGAGGAAAGAAACTCAGCGGATTCCCTGGTTGACGGAATCAAACTTGTTTATTCAGATTTGTTTTTTGAGCATTTGAAGCTTTGCTGTTTCGTTGACCTTTAATTGACGGGGCCACGGCGCCGAGCGGACCGAGGCTGCAGAACCCCACCCCCACCCCCACCCCCTACCACTCCAAAAAAAAAAAAAAAAAAAAATCCTCCAGAGTTGGGAAACATTGATTGACAAAGCGGTTGAAAGAACCTGGTCATGAATAATGCTCGTTAACGAGCCGACCGGGCCGGAACGGTGGGAATCGCACACTCATTTACTCGGCTCCGGCTGAAAACAAAAGGTATGTGCTCCGACTACGCCGGCGCTCCTCTCGCTCTGCACACATTACCAAAGACTCCCTCCATCAGCCCGTGCTTGTAATTCACTGAATCAACAATATTTTCATATATATATGAATGCACTGTTTGCTACTCCATTACCAGGCCGTACAGGACGGCGGCGTTCCCAGTTCATGAAAGTATTTACATGTATAGTAGGAAGGAAAAATGTGGGGCGAGAAAGAAAGATGAAAAAATCATCAGAAAAGCCTGAAAACAATTTCTTTCCATCATAAATAGACAATGAGGTGGATGGTAACCGGAGGACCGGGAACGGTCCGGCGCAACTAATTGGAATTCATTTCCGCGCGTTGACAAAAGGTTCTGGGAAATATTGTAAATGTGAGAAATTACAAATATAAAGGAAACGGGCAATCGGAGATTTCCGACGTTCGCCAGACTCAGTAAAAAAAACTAAAAAAACTTTCCAGATCACCTCTAAAAGTTACAGTATCGTCCACAAACAAACATCTGTCGGGACGATTCTACAAATTTCGACAAAAATCCGCGCCACATTGCCACAGTTACTTTAACAAACTAATCCGATTACTGATAGCTTAGTGACCTATCCAATTACTTGTTTTTTAAAAAGTAACCAAGTTAGATTACAAGTTACTTTTTTAGTTACTTTCAGCGGCTGCAGACGACACCCCTCCATCGTCTGAACATAAACTGTGCTGCCTCCTGGTACATATTTAACCTTCATTTCTTGTATTTATTTATGGTGTAGATTTTTACTATTACTGGTATTTATGTACCCAGAGATGTACTTGTACTTGTAGTTGTAGTATATGTGGTTAAAAAAGCATGAATTTTGTATTTTATAGCATCAGGAACACTTGTATTGACGGACAAATGGAGGAAATGAGCAAATGAATGGCGGCTCATCGTGCTGCACTGCGTTCTTTCATAATAATAATAATAATAATCTGTGATGTTCATTAGTGCGAGTTGTCTGGTTTGTGTTTCCTGGCTGTAAAGTCAGAGATTGTTTGTTTGTTTGTTACACAAACTTGCTTGGATTTTTTTTTATCTGTGCCGAGAGAAACGGTAAAAAATAAAAGTAAAATACAATGAATTCTCTCTCCAGCCAGCAAACGACTCAGACAGAATCAATATGGAGTTTGAAATACGGCGCCGACTCAAATTCAATAAAGCGCCGCCGTCGAGAAAAACCTGACAGGACGCCGAGCGGAGAATTTTCAATGCGCGAAACATTTTCTGTAACGAGCGGCGTCAGTGATCCAAACTTTTTTTTTTTTTTTTTTTTTCATCTCATCCGGTAGGACGAGGCGACGACGCTGCAGCTTCGCTCGCCGTCTGAAGTTCAGAGCGCTTGGCGCCGTCGCGGCGGCTGAAAGGATCGTAAACGGTCGGCTTGCGAAGCTAAAACGATCCCGCCGCCTCTCTTAGTCTCAGAGAAGGAGACACCCCATCAAATACTGGAAAGTTAACGGGAGGACAGCTGGAAGTTTCACAAATATTTGGGTGTGTGTGTGCAGATGGTTTAATGTACGTTAAAGTCCCAGTGAAATGAAAATTCGACCTCCAAAACACGCTAATCGCTTCTTGGGACATTTTTATGCTAACTAGCTGAAGGTAAAATGTTAAAACACGGCAATCTGCGAGAAAATAGCCGATAAACGGCGCTATTTCCTCTGCTGGGCGGAGCTTCTGACAATAATAGAGTGACATCACGAGTTGTGCACACGCCCAAGTTGTGTTTACATTATGGAGGATCAGAGTTTTGACCACGAAGAGGCTGAATTTAACCATATTTCATCATCATCGTCATTTCAAACCCAGTGATTGATGAAGAAGACACAGAAGGTGGTTCTGCCATCGGTGACCCCGTCTGGAACATGTTTGAGGAAGCAGAAGACGCTTCGTCCTCCATTCGTCCTCGTCTCCTCGCCTCAGCAGCCGCCACTTTTCACCTTTGAGGCTTTGAGGCTCCTGACTTTTGGCAGAACGACTCGGTTTCCTGGATCCAACATGTCGAAGTGCTTTTCTGACTGCGGAATCACCGAAGATGAGTCCAGGTATTACTTGATCGTCTACTAGCCACGCAAGCTAGCGGCTCCCGCGAGCCGCTAGCCGCTCAGGCCGCCCGTGCTCCTTTTCTCCTCTCTCGGTCTCTTCCAGGCTCAATCTTTCATCAAGGCTCATAAAACGCCGACTATAACTTCAAAACACTGTAAAAACTTCGATATTCAAGAGGGAAACAAGCCGATATAAACACAACAGATGGAGATCTGCACAACTCGTGATGTCACGCCCACGAAGAAGGATTCCCCCGACTTCCTCGGCTGGAGATTCAAAATTCAAATAACTTTATGTGACAACGGTGGTGGGGCAGAGTCGGAGGAACCTTAGAAGTAGTACCCAGCTATCGTTTTTTTGCAAAGTAGTGTTCTACATTTCACGAGGACTTTAATGTTATAATGAAACCCAATTTAATTCTCTTTCTATTGTGCCAAATGCAGCACCGTCACTTTAAGACACAGAGTAATTTAAATTAACCGTTTGAGCTTCTGTAATGTGGGAAGACGACGACGACGTCAACAACAACAACAAATAAAATACAAACTCCACACAGCAGGAATCGAACCGGGGGTCCACTCACAGTGAGGCTGGAGCACTAACCACTCCACATGCTGATCCAAGAGTCATTGACGAACCGAATTCAGCGAGTTGAACGAACCGTCTTAAAACGCAGGAGGCTTCAGGACGGAACGACGGCACCCCGTCTCTCCTTCTTTCACTCTTAAAACGTGGAAATGTTACCGCGGAACCGCGCCGTGATTAGTTGCCCGTATCCTCCGCCCTCACCCTGCCCCCGAGGGGGAACGGCTGTTCCAGGAAAGGAATTTAAAAAAAAAAGGGAAAACTTCCATCTCTAAATATTATTGCTCTTTACTCCGGGAGACCTCATTTCTCCCCTTTGTGGCTCGTGTGAAGGCTAAACGACGCCATTATCGCCGCGCACATGTAAATATTATGAACAGAAGTCGCTGCTATTTCAACCGTGTGCTGCGTTTTGTTGGGTTTTTAGGGTTTTTTTTTAGCTCCGCGTCGACGGTAACCGGTGAAACGGTGAAACGGCGCCAGCTGGAGAGCAGAAGAGGAGCTCGGATGAATGAAGTCATCGGGGGCCAGGTGTTTCTTTTAGAACGGGAGTCAAAGCGAACGGCGGCTTCCTAAACGAGCTACTTCAACACTTTTTTTGTCGGCGGCGGCGGGAGCTCCAATCAGGGGCTGAATGGCTCCCGATGGCAGCGACGGGGGGGGTTGAGGGGTGGAGGGCGATATGGAGGCTGGAAGCGACACCTTCTGGATTGATTCTAATCACTGTGGGTCGAATCAAAAGGATAATCCCGGGGATTTTTTTTTTTTTTATATATATATACAATACAGTCATTCCGGTTTTTAACGGAGAAAATGGAAAAGCCCAACATATCCACATGAGCAAGCAGGTTTATTTGCGACTGTGGAAAGGACCCTTGTTTGTGCTACATATATTTTTTTACAGTAATCACACTGATCCAAATTTTTTCCAACTGTTATGAGATTAAACCAGCCTGAGCAGCTCTATCATGACAGTAACGTGATTTTCTAGGTTAAATCAGTCTGAGCAGCTCTATCTAGACAGTAACATGATTTTCTAGACTAAACCAGCCTGAGCAGCTCTATCATGACAGTAACGTGATTTTCTAGGTTAAATCAGTCTGAGCAGCTCTATCTAGACAGTAACATGATTTTCTAGACTAAACCAGCCTGAACAGCTCTATCATGACAGTAACGTGATTTTCTCAATTAAATCAGCCTGAGCAGTACTATCATGACAGTAACATGATTTTCTCGATTAAACCAGCCTGAGCAGCTCTATCATGACAGTAACGTGATTTTCTCAATTAAACCAGCCTGAGCAGCTCTATCATGACAGTAACGTGATTTTCTCATTTAAACCAGCCTGAGCAGCTCTATCATGACAGTAACGTGATTTTCTCAATTAAACCAGCCTGAGCAGCTCTATCATGACAGTAACGTGATTTTCTCAATTAAATCAGCCTGAGCAGTACTATCATGACAGTAACGTGATTTTCTCAATTAAATCAGCCTGAGCAGTACTATCATGACAGTAACATGATTTTCTAGATTGAACCAGCCTGAGCAGCTCTATCATGACAGTAACATGATTTTTTCGATTAAATCAGCCTGAGCAGCTCTATCATGACAGTAACGTGATTTTCTCAATTAAATCAGCCTGAGCAGTACTATCATGACAGTAACATGATTTTCTAGATTGAACCAGCCTGAGCAGCTCTATCATGACAGTAACATGATTTTCTCGATTAAACCAGCCTGAGCAGTACTATCTTGACAGTAACGTGATTTTCTTTATTAAATCAGCCTGAGCAGCTCTATCATGACAGTAACATGATTTTCTAGACTAAACCAGCCTGAGCAGCTCTATCTTGACAGTAACATGATTTTCTAGCAAGAGTATAAATTAGCAGTTGGGCAAAAAAACAACAACAATGATAACAAAAGCAAAAACAAAATGATACAAAGCAAAGAGCAAAAACATGATTTTGATCATTGAAAGAACAATAGCAGAAAACAAGAAAAAAAGACGTCAGATCACGAGGCAGTCGCCGTCTCATGATCACACGTCTACTTTCATTCCAAGGCACTCAAATGATTCCCCGCTCAGCAGTTGCATTGTTTGACCTTGTAAATACGCTTCCGCACAAAAAAAACTAAAAAACCCAAAGTGCTCAGTTGGCTTTGGCCTGGCCGTCGCCTTCAGCCCGCTGGCTCCACAAGACGGAACACCTGAAACCTCTGCCGGCCAATTACCGACTAAAGTGTGCAATTAGCGGCCAAAACCTGCAAATAACTGTAATTAAGCCTGTTTGTGCCGCTTTTTTTTTTTTTTTAGTTTTGTAAGAGGATGGAACTGAACCGTGTGTCCTTTATGTAACCAAAGAATAAAAGCTCAGGAATTTCGTCACGTCGCAGCAGAAAGATGGGATTCTATCCTTCGCCGCTACAAACATAGACACATAATATAGAGCCGTCTCTGTACCATAAAACTCTTAACGTCTTTCCACAAAAGCAGAATAAATAGAAGTTTACGGTGCAGTTTATATGTCACTGTTTATCTGCGGGAACGACGTGTCCTGCTGTTTTATGGAGTCCCGACGTTTGACTCGGTGGAACTTTTATTAAAAGGACGTCACTGTTTGTTGGACACGTTAGGAGCTGCTGGCTGAGAGAACGGAAAGTGAAAAATGAACTTTGCGTATGTGTTACTTTTGAATGAATTAAGACAAAAATATGTTAAAAAAAATATAGATTTTGGTTGCCATGGAGACAAGCACCTCTGATGTGGATCTTCTCAGGCACATATACAGACGAGTTTTTGAAGTAACAACAAACTATATATAACATTGGAAAGTACTTGTGCTCTCCAGACGGAGCTTTAAATAAATGGTAGTTTTGTTACGTGAAGTTTCCATCTCTTCTGGAGAAATGAAACGAGGCCATGTTCATTGAGCTGCTGGTCCCACAGCGCCCACTACTGGCCAGTACCTGTATATTCTGCTTCAGAGAAGGACTCCTGAAGTCCATGTACAGTTAATTAAAGTTCCTGCGTTGTGCTGCGACGTCATTAAATTCGATGTCGTCAGCAAACAAAACATTTCCGAGACATTTTCTCATTAGCATCCGGAGACACGATGACGTTTTCCCCCCCAAGTCTTCGCGATTATCTGGTGACTGTTGGTCATCGGAGTCTCGGATATTTGTTTCCTAAGAATCCCGACGGCTTAAACCGACTCCGAAGCCTCTTTTTTTTTCCCCCCCATCGCCTCTGGAAAAGATTTGTGTCGTTTCTTCACATGGGCGGTAATTTTTTCCCCTGAAGCATTGTGGGTTCAAATGATATAAATATGGATTCCCCGTCCAGGAGTTGAGGAGTGATTGAGTTATGACTCCGACTACACGGAAGGTTCTCCACTCAAATTCACCTCAGTCACCCGCCCCCCCACCCCCCACCCCCCGGGGAGGGGGGGGGGACTAGACTCCTGGCCTCGTTCTACTGAATGTCGCCGTCTATTATAGATCATATCCTGTCGTTTCAACCGGAATGACGAGTTGAATCACAGAGGGGCAAAGAGACCGAACCCCCCCCCCCCCCCCCCCCCTGCTGTGTCTGAATGATTCTGCTTTCATTTACATAAAAGTACCGAAGACTTTAGCTCTAACTTTTTTCTTTTGTTTTGCTTTCTTGATGTTATTTCCCGTCCGGACACGGTTTAAAGGATGATTAAACACTTCCTATCAGCCCCGTGGAGCCGTTTGGGATCCAGTCCGCCGCCGGTATTTATCACTCTGACGTGAAATTTGATCAGAAGGACACGGAGCGCCGTTTATTCCTGCGACAAACGGCGGGTTTTTTCAGCGGGACGCTGCGGCGGCAGACGTGCCGGAAAAGTGGAAGGAGCTCACGACCCGGGCGCCTTCTTTGTCTGACGACGTTAGATGTTCGTACCTCGGGGTGATTTACAACCTGAAACCCGAACCCTCAGCCGGGGAAACAACACTTCAGGGGAAAACGCATCGTTTTTTTGTGTTTTCGTTTCAAAAAGCTAGCCTGTTGGGCCACTAATTGGCGCTGTTGGTTGTTTGTTTTTTTTAAATGTTTCCACACACGCATGCAGCAGACAACACGTTGCTATAAACATTGACGATGTTCGTAGACGCGTAGATGGAACATTTTCAAAGATGTACATTTTCCCCAGTTTCACAGAGTTGTACCCGTTTCAAAAAGTAGCTTTTTCTTCCATTTCCACATAGACAGAGCGGTTTCAAAAAGTTGTCTTTTCTCCTGTTTCCACGGAGAGAAGTTGTAGGTTTTTCAAAAAGCTTTTTTATTTTCCCCCCATTTTCAAATACATGGAAAAAAATTTAAAAGGTGCTTTTTCTCCTGTTTCCACGGAGAAGGAGCATTTTTTGGCTGTGTAGGGGGTGTCCCTCCGTTTCTATGGAGACAGAATTGAACACTTTTAAAAAATGTACATTTTCCCCAGTTTCCTTGGAGACAGAGTTGCACCAGTTTCAAAAAGTTGCCTTTTCTCCCATTTCCACATAGACAGAGCTTTTTCAAATAGTTTTCTCCAGTTTCTGTGGAGACGAAGTTGTATGTCTTTCAAAAAGTTGCGTTTTTTTCCTGTTCTCATGTAGATGGAGAATTTTTAAAAAGTTGCTTTTTCTCCCATTACCATGGAGAAAGAGCCATTTTTTTTTTTTTTTATGGGGACCTAAATTTCCCCCCATTTCTATGGAGACAGAATTGGATCAGTTTCAAAAAGTTGCATTTTCTCCCATTTCCACATAGACAGAGCTTTTTCAAATATTTTTCTCCAGTTTCTGTGGAGACGAAGTTGTATGTCTTTCAAAAAGTTGCATTTTTCCCTGTTCTCATGTAGATGGAGAATTTTTAAAAAGTTGCTTTTTCTCCCAGTACCATGGAGAAAGAGCGTTTGTTTTTGTTTTGTTTTTTTGGGGGGGACCTAAATTTCCCCCCCATTTCTATGGAGACAGAATTGGATCATTTTCAAAAAGTTGCACTTTCTCCCGTTTTCACAGAGATGGAGAGATTTCGAAAAGTCAAAAATGTTTCCACAGAGACCTAGTCAAAAGCTGAGTTTCCCTCCGTTTCCATGGAGACGGAGTCACAGCACTTTCAAAAAGTTGCATTTTGAGAAGCATTTCCAGTGTCGCCGTCGTCGTGTCGTCTTGTTGTTGAAAACGTTGTGAACGGAGCCTCAACATGGCCGCCGGCCGTCAGGCGAGACGGAGACATGAACCTCACGCCGCCTCACAGGAAGTCGACCCCGTGTGGCGGCTTTTAAAAAGCAGCGGTGATCAAGAATCCTTTCTTCACACTCGTACGGGAAATACAACAGGAAGGAGACGGGATTTCACAGCGGAGCTCGCACCTTTCTCTCGACACATCAAACAAACGTAGCGCCGACAGAAATAACACCCCGTCATGTCGTCTCATGAATTTCTTTCAAACACACTCGGCTCTTTAATCTTTGATTCCGCGCCGAGTTTCTCCCGCCTGTTTGTCGTGAGGTCTGATTTAATTCTTCCTGCCTTGTTGTTTGATGTGTTTATGTGTCGATAGCGAGCTGAGTTTTTTACATAATGTTGCGCAAACGAGACAAGAGGTCATTGATTGTCATGTTGAAGGGGAAAGAAAAAAAAAAAAATACAAAAGCAAATTTTAATACTGAAATGATTCAGTAGGTTAATTTTCATTCGCCCTCATCCATAATTCCACCTCCGACACCCACTGCTGCGTCCGCACAGGATTATTATGTGTTTTTATATCACACGTTTAATGTTGAAGATCCAGGCTGCACGTAAAAAACCTGCATTTCTGCACCTTTCTGAGCTTTGAAAGCAGAAACTTGTTTTGTTTTCAAGAAAATGCAGTGTCATGGTCCATAATGTTCTCCTGGGAGAGAGAGGGAATAACAATGAGAGAATAAAATGCTCTGTTTTTTTGTTATGTACGTTGAAAATGTAATTAACTAATTAATTTAAGTAAAGAGAAAAACTTAAATCAATAATAAAGACAACACAATAAACTGCTGACCCACATGTCAAACCTTTTCATTTACACTGGTGGTAATTACAGTATTTTATGTTTGTTACGAATCAATATAATATATATACTATATTTAATTTGTTCACTTTGTATTGTTGTGCTAATAAATCAATGTATTAATAAAACATTTTGTATTAAAAAAAAAAATTATCAAATTGACTTTTATGGCAAAAATTGCGACTTTCCCCACAGGGATGAATAAAGTATGAATAAAGTATTTATCTATCTATCTAAAATTTTTGCAGCCGTCATTCCCATAACACCATCGTGTAAAATTACGATTAAAAACATTCTTAATTTACAGTCAAGAAATGTATTGATGATTTTATGGTTAATTTATTCCATATTTTACTATAAAGAAAGAAAATGTAACCCATTAAAAAAATACATATATATATGTCACACAATATTACTGTATATAATGGTTTGTGCCATGACAAGGTTTCTTTACTTGCCAATTAACAGTATAAATTAGGAACGTCTAATTTATCCTGTGAAAAATCCCAGAAATGATGCATATATTAAGTTCCAGGCAGAAATTTCCCTTTCAAGTTTGAGTAAATCAATTTCTACTATATCAGTAATCAGTGCTAATCAAATAAATGTAAAAATCACCGCGTCAGGTAACTGAAAGATTTATTGTTTTTGAGAATAAAAAAAATGCAAAAATTACAGTATAGCCTGTTTTACATTTCGTAGTGCTTCGTTATATTTGTTACGAATCAATATTATATATATATATATATATATATATTTAAATTTTAAATTTTTCTCTTATTTGTTCACTTTGTATTGTTGTACTAATAAATAAATATATTAATAAAAATGATGTATTTATTCTTAATTTACAGTCAAGAAATGTATTGATGCTGTTTACTTTATGGTTAATTTATTCCATATTTTATTATAAAGAAAGAAAATGTAACCTATTAAATATATATATATATATTTCACGCAATATTACTGTATATAATCCCAGAAATGATGCATATATTAAGATCCAGGCAGAAATTTCCCATTAAAGTTTGAGTAAATCAATTTCTACTATATCAGTAATCAGTGCTAATCAAATAAATGCAAAAATCGCCACGTCAGGTAACTGAAACATTTATTGATTTTGAGAAGGAAAAATATGCAAAAATTACAGTATAGCCTGTTTTACATTAGAGATTTTCAGAGAAAAAAATTCAAAATAAAGGTTTTTTTTTTCCTGACTTGCTCACTGACACTGATTCCCCCTCCCTTCATAAGCACAAAAGGCCGGACGTCGTTGAGAAATGGCGGCTCGGGGGCCAGTTTGACGGCGGTGGACGAATCTCCTCTTTTCTCCTCGTCCTGCGATGAATCAGCGACTCCGGCGTGGACGCTGGATCCTGCTGGCCGTCCGTCTTGGTTCCTGGACTCCGGCACATTGTCGTGAGCCACCAGCCGATATCGATCCGCCGTGATTGGACGGCCCGTACACGGACATGACGCATCTTTATTCGCCCCATAAATCCCGCCGGCCGGTCGATACCTTCGCATCTGTTGGCGAGACTCGGAACCTGAATTGACTTTTTTGTGGCCCGTTGGTTTAACCCCCCCCCCCCACTCGTTATTAATTGCCAGGAGTTTATTGAAAGGTCGTACGGTCATGGAGGATTACAAAAACTCATCAATACAGACAAAAACAATTATGTCGCTTTGAATTTTCGCGTTAAAAAAAATTGTACCGAACACTTCGTCGGATTTGGACGATAAAACAAATACTTCCCAATAGGAGGCAATACAGTCAGGTCATTTTAACAGTTGGATTGTATTATCAGACTAAACATACTTTCATTACAAAAAAAAAGTTCTTTTCAAAGGATGTTTCTTGTTGCCACTTTTTATTTAAAGGACGATTTCGAGTAAGAGCCAACGCAAAAATTCAAATTGCATTATGGATGTCAGCATCCTGTGTAATTTATTATAATTTTTTCCTTTGACCTAAAGTACGTACACTTGTGGTGTCATGCGCCTCCTGAAACCTGCTTGTCGAGGTCAGCAGAGTGTTTCAGGTCGATCCATTAACCCGACGGCCTCCAGATGCAGACTAGTGGTTTAATTTAACCCCCGAGACGTCAAATACATTTTAAGTTCAGGGGCCACAGACGTACAGCTTTATCTTTAGCGGGTCGGACCGGTAATATAGGGTCATAGTTACCTTGAAATGTAAAGTGGTGGAAATGTTTCTATTTTAATTAAACCTTCTTTGTATTTATGTATTTTACCTACTTTTCCCAAAAAGTACCCGAATTGCATGAAAACTTCAGGGAGGATTTTTCATCATCTCAGGACCGACTGATTAGATGCTGGGATGTTATCAACCAACAGTTTCTGAATAAATCCGTCCCCAAAGAATGGGGTAAAAAAAATGTCCCATACAAAGCGGATGAGAGAGCCACTTCATAGAGATCAAAGGAGATCAGCTTCTGTTACCACAGAGACGCTCCCGGACCTAGCGAGTTAGCATTGACATAAGCTAATGGCTATCATTCTAGCGATGCCAACTCAGGATCGCGTTAGCGAAGCTCTGCGCTCTACCGAGTGTAGCTCTAGTCTCTAGAAATAGCTCAAGAAATTAGTTTAAAAAAATATCTGTTTTGCTTGAAATATTTACCGTTTTCCTGGTGGTTTTACCAGATTAGACCTTCTGGCAGGATGTTTTGGTCCACGGGTCTCGTGTTTGACACCCCTTGGGTTTAACCATTAAACGTGAAAATTGCTAAAAAATTATGTAAAAGAAAGTCTCACACTTTCCTGTGTAATTTATTTCTAATATAAATGCACTGCGGGTTTCACTTCACTCGAATCGGCTGAATATGTATCTGCCTGCAAACTGTGATGTCACAGAGGATGCTCATCAGCACACACACACACACACACACACACACACACACACACACACACACACACACACACACACACACACACTCTGATTTCCACCACCGTGAAATATTCAACACATCAACATAAAATAAACGGCTTTCGAGTGTCAAACTCTGCACGTGCCCCATTCTGCACATTCTACCGCAGGAACGAGAAGCAAAACGCACTTCTGAGCGCAGGGAGACTTCAGGAGTATGAATACTGACATAAAATATGGATTATCAGCAGCTGCAGCTCTGGGAAATGTGTGTATATTTATATATATATATATATATATATATATAAAAGGTCCTTCAAAGTCCAGCGGTAATTCCCTGAGCTCTTTGGCAAAGCGAAGCCTGGGATTGCTGCGGTTCACGGTGAGCCTCCCTCCCGGGATGTGTACAGTGTACAGTATGTCAGAAGCCCCGCTCGCTCAATCAAACACATCCCAGGTCAGCCAGGAGGCGCCGGGCGGCTCTGGCAGCCCCCGAGCCCCATCTGTTGGCTGGAGCCTTCAGGTTTCTGCTCCCAGTGGTAGTGGGGGGGGGGGGGGGGTAGTAGTACTGATCAAGCCCTTTTCACAGCAGGTCCTCTGTCCTCACTGGCCTCGTGTTCAAGAGTGATGCAGATTGAGTTCTCGGTGTGTGACGAGGGAACGAGGGTCATTCAGCCAAACCTCCTTTTACCGCCTTATAGATCCAAAGCTACTAGATTTGTCCCATAGGGGAGTGTGTCCCAATAGTCCCGCCTGTCTCCTACTTCCCCTTAACTCCTTGAGGAAGTCTCCTAACCCCTTTCCCATAACTCTTTGAGGAAGTCTCCTAACGCCTTTCCTTAACTCCTTGAGGAAGTCTCCTAACGCCTTTCCTTAACTCTTTGAGGAAGTCTCCTAACGCCTTTCCCTTAACTCCGTGAGGAAATCTCCTAACGCCTTTCCTTAACTCTTTGAGGAAGTCTCCTAACGCCTTTCCTTAACTCCTTGAGGAAGTCTCCTAACGCCTTTCCCTAACTCCTTGAGGAAGTATCCTAACGCCTTTCCCTAACTCCTTGAGGAAGTCTCCTCACACCTTTCCCTTAACTCCTTGAGAAAGTCTCCTCACACCTTTCCCTTAACTCCTTGAGGAAGTCTCCTAACGCCTTTCCCTTAACTCCTTGAGGAGGTCTCCTAACGCCTTTCCCTTAACTCCTTGAGGAAGTCTCCTAACGCCTTTACTTAACTCCTTGAGGAAGTCTCCTAACGCCTTTCCCTTAACTCCTTGAGAAAGTCTAATGCCTTTCCCTTAACTCCTTGAGGAAGTCTCCTAACGCCTTTCCTTAACTCTTTGAGGAAGTCTCCTAACGCCTTTCCCTTAACTCCTTGAGGAAATCTCCTAGCGCCTTTCCCTTAACTCCTTGAGAAAGTCTCCTAACGCCTTTCCTTAACTCCTTGAGGAAATCTCCTCACACCTTTCCCTTAACTCCTTGAGGAAATCTCCTCACACCTTTCCCTTAACTCCTTGAGGAAGTCTCTTCACACCTTTCCCTTAACTCCTTGAGAAAGTCTCCTAACGCCTTTCCTTAACTCCTTGAGGAAATCTCCTCACACCTTTCCCTTAACTCCTTGAGGAAGTCTCCTATCGCCTTTCCCTTAACTCCTTGAGGAAGTCTCCTATCGCCTTTCCCTTAACTCCTTGAGGAAGTCTCCTATCGCCTTTCCCTTAACTCCTTGAGGAAGTCTCCTATCGCCTTTCCCTTAACTCCTTGAGGAAGTCTCCTAACGCCTTTCCCTTAACTGCTGAAGACTCCACCACTGGGGAGAACATGCAGCACCTCATGGCGTTCCATTGGGACTTCCTGGTTCCAGTCGATACTCTGAAGCGTCGTTTCTCGACGGGAGACGGTAAAACCAGAGTGTCGTGGTGTAACCGCCACAGAGCCTCTGATTGGTGGAAACCCAGACCAGGTGAAGAAGAACTCATCAGGCGGATCATTGAGCGACGCTCACTGTGACGGCGGAGGTTTACCGAGGGACATTAGAATTCAAGTCGACGCTCCATCGTCCCCATAAGCTGGACTTCCTGTCGCAGTCCCATCTGCTCACCAGCTTAGCGGCATCGTCTCTTTTTATTGTTGTTCTACCGGAGCCAGGCCACGTCTCCCGGCTCTATAAAGGTTGTTTGTCCGAGGAGAAGAAGAACACGGCGACCCGAACTGACCCCGATGTTCTGAAAACCTTTTAAATGTGCTTTTAACCTCCTAATAAACTGAAAAGCCCCCAAAAACCTTCAGAAACTAAACACTGCATGCAGATTCTTTTTTAATGGGTTCACCCATTTAAAAGAAAAAAAAGACACACTGAGCAGATTAATGCGTAATTAGTTGAGCAGATTGTTAATATTGTTGTAGAAGGTCAGGGTGAAGCTAATCTGTCTTGAAGCTCTGGGAATCCTCAGCCACTTCCTCTAAGGGGGTCGGAATCAGTCTGAGGGGTCGCGAGGCCATGAATAGAACGGAAAAGCAAAGTTCTGATGGTTTGAGCTTTTATTTCCTCAACCAGTTTAGTAAAAGTTAGTTTATATATACAAGTATATATGTACAGGTTTCACCTTTAGCTTGTTAACCTTTGTGCTTCTTCTGTTTATTTTCAATTAAAGTCTTCAATCTCAAAGACTTTCAATACGTTTCCTTTTCTCATTTTGGATATGAGATCATACGAATTGGGAGGAAAATAACGGCTGCGGTTTTCACGTACCTACCGATCATCTCATTATTCACTTCCAAAATGAGAAAAGGAAACGTATTGAAAGTCTTTGATATTGAAGACTTTCTGGTCAGTGACGCTGCGTCTTACCCAGAAAACACGCGTTCTGATTGGACAGCGGCGCGCAATTCCTCGGGATTCCCTGGAATTACGTCGTCGGGGAAACTCCTCGTCGTCGGCCATTTTGAATTTTCCACTTCCGTCAACATTGAGATCGTCACTGGAAAGTTTTAAGAACTCACTCGAATTGAACACATGAAAACAACTTCAGTGGATTGTGACGCTTTTGAAAGGTAAAACGACGTATTTTTGATTATTTTGACTTTCTAATCCCGAAGTTTCATAGTTTTTTATGGTTCAGAAAAAACGTTGACTGAAGAAGAGGATTTGTTATTGACCAATATAATAAAAAAAAATTATTATACATGGATAAAAAGTGACTAATACAATAAATATGTAGATAGGATGTAGAAGTATGGTAGTAGAGTGTGGCAGCTCCAATATTAATACTATCGAATGTATTTCAGTCAAGAACAAACTTTTAAAAAAAGATTATTATTCCTTCAGACTGAAGGATATAAAGAGACGCACCTTCCCTGAAAGTTTCTTTGAAATATCTTGATTATTAAAGAAACCAAACTAATTACTTTTAAGACAATTCCACTAATTACTAAACTTCTTTTTGCCAATAAATTCCTGCTTTTTCCAGTTGAATCATTTTTCTTCTCATCCCTATCATAAGTCCATATAATTGACACCACCGGTGTGGATTCTCCATATACTGAATATAATTCCTCAGGAAATTCCTCCTCTCTGCTTCCGCATTTAAACGCATCAGGAGGAGAATTACGAGCCAATCAGAGGCTTGCCTTTTCAAAACGTATATAAACCACATGGTGTCAACTGACCAATCACGTCACTGGGTGCAATATAAAGCCGGAGGTTGGGTCGTGTACTCCAGCCGATAATTCGCTATATTTTTGCTGGAAAAAATATGAATTCAGGCAAAATTAGACGGTGACAAGTCGTGATGGACATTGTACACATATTCTAGAGGTTTTGAGAAACACATCCGCTTTTTGGGGGGGGGTTAGGGTCTTTTCCTAAAATCAACCGTCGTTGCCTTGAAAATATGAAGAAATAAAAACACTTTAATTCCTCTTCTGTAGCAGTAAGGGGGAAAAAAAGTGCTAATTCCAGTCTACTGATACTGATTTCATCATATAAAAAAATTTTTTTGTTTTTTTGGGGGGGGGGTTAGGGTCTTTTCCTAAAATCAACCGTCGTTGCCTTGATAATATGAAGAAATAAAAACACTTTAATTCCTCTTCTGTAGCAGTAAGGGGGGAAAAAAGTGCTAATTCCAGTCTACTGATACTGATTTCATCATAAAAAAAAATTTTTTGTTTTTTTTGGGGGGGGGGTTAGGGTCTTTTCCTAAAATCAACCGTCGTTGCCTTGAAAATATGAAGAAATAAAAACACTTTAATTCCTCTTCTGTAGCAGTAAGGGGGGAAAAGTGCTAATTCCAGTCTACTGATACTGATTTCATCATAAATTATTTTGTTTAGTTTTTTTTTGGGGGGGGGGGTGAGAAAAAACAGCCGAGTCATGCTTTCGCTCCTCTTCTTCACCGAAGCTTTCAGCAAGTGCAGGACACACACTGTAAACACACGCTCCCGGCTTTTGCCCCCTTGTTTGTTTACGCTCACATAAAAGTGTTTGTTTCGCGGCGAACATGCAGACGAGAGCGTTAAAAGCAAACCGGGCGGCGGCGGCGGCGGCGGCGGCGCTTCATTCCACTGATTAGCCTGATAAAACTTTAGCGCGGCATCGCTCAAACACACCATTTTGTTTTTTTGTTTGTTTGTTTTTATTTGACACTTGCAAGGTGGATTTATCAACATGTAGCGGCGGTTACGGCCGCCAATTCACCATTTCAATTACAACCCGCCGTTTTAACGGCGAGGCCGGCGCCGTAAAGCCCCATCGTTAAGTCTGGATTACAAAGTTGTAGCGTCCTCGTAAAACTTGAGGACGGCGGTGGGGGGGTGGGGGGGGGGGGGGGGGATCCGGAGGCGTGCAGACGTTCTAAAGTTAACCGGCGTTCCGGATTACGTTCAGAAAATGGCGTCTTCGGCAGCGCGGGTTCATCCCAGGCCCTCCGTTTTTTGTTTTTTTGTTTTTTTGTTTTGAAGCGACACTCTTGTCAGTCCTCCGCCGCTCAGCCTGTAATCTGCGCTAATCTTTTTGGTCTTGTTGAACAAACAGTCAGCGGAGGATGTCGCGCAGACGGGAGCCGGGGTGAGAGTGATTGTATAGCGTTCACCCACCGCCGCCGCCAGCGGCGCCCGGGGCGGGCGGGCGGGCGGGCGGGCCGGGCGCCGCGCCGTCACTCGCTCACTGCTTCCCACCAGGTTGTGGCGGCACTTTGTTCAAGTGTGAGACATAAAAGTGTTTGTGTCTTCTTCTTCTTCTGCTTCCTCTTCTTCCTCTTCTTCTTCTTCCGAGTAACTTGAGGTAAACACCCGTGCAATTTATTGCTATTTGAGAGTTCGCACAAGTGTTGTGGAAAAATGAAGAGTGGATGAGAGGAAAGTGTTAAAAGTGGGTTTTTGCAGCGAGGCGCAGTTAAAGAAAGGCTTCAGCTCTAACAGGGCACACTGGGAGAGCCGCTAGCTAGCTGGATCAATATTACTGCCTTACGCCTGAGGAGGAGGAGGAGGAGGAGGAAGAGGGGGAGGGGAGGGAGGAAGAGGAGGAGGGGAGGGAGGAGGAGGAGGAGCGGCGGGAGGAAGCGGAAGGAGGAAGAGGAGCAGAGGAGGAGGAGGAGGAGCGGAAGGAGGAAGAGGAGCAGAGGAGGAGGAGGAGGAGCGGAGGGAGGAAGAGGAGGAGGGGAGGGAGGAGGAGGAGGAGGGGAGGGAGGAGGAGGAGGAGGGGAGGGAGGAGGAGAGGGAGGAGGAAGAGGAGGAGGGGAGGGAGGAGGAGGAGGAGGGGAGGGAGGAGGAGGAGGAGGGGAGGGAGGAGGAGGAAGAGGAGGAGGGGAGGGAGGAGGAGGGGAGGGAGGAGGAGGAGGAGGGGAGGGAGGAGGAGAGGGAGGAGGAGGAGGAAGAGGAGGAGGGGAGGGAGGAGGAGGAGGAGCGGAGGGAGGAAGAGGAGGAGGAGGAGGAGGAGGAAGCGGAGTGAGGAAGAGTTCCTCTGCTCCGCTACTATGAAAGGCTCTGCAGCTATCTGCACCTGTGTGTGTGTGTGTGTGTGTGTGTGTGTGTGTGTGTGTGTGTGTGTGTGTGTGTGTGTGTGTGTGTGTGTGTGTGTGTGTGTGTGTGTGTGTGTGTGTGTGTGTGTGTGTGTGTGTGTGTGTGTGTGTGTGTGTGTGTGTGTGTGTGTGTGTGTGTGTGTGTGTGTGTCCCTCCTCATCGTCTCCACTGTTTACAACATATAAAAATAATAATTCTCAACTTTCCCATCACTTTAAAGCAACACAGTTGGCCAAAGTGCTGCACAGACAGGAGCAGGTACAAATATAATAAGGTCTATAATTAATGAGCAAAACAGAATAAAAGCTGTCGAACAATAAAAACAATTAAAAATAACTATAACTGTAAAAAATCAACGGTAAAAAATCAACCTCTCAGACTGAGTTAATTAATATTATTGTTTTTGTAATATTAGAATAGAACATAATGTTTCATTTGTCATTATATGAGTCAATATATCAAAATACATACAATAAGTGTGCAAAATGAATTTAAAATCGATATATATAATTTACAGTATAAAAGCACTGGGAATATACATTTAAAAATATAGAAATTCTAGAAATCAATAATAGAGTAAAAGAGTTTGTATTTGGTCGGATGCTGGATGGCGTCGATACGAGCGAACGGCTAACATGCTAGCGGCGGTTCTGCACACAAACAAGGAGGTACTGCGCTCTACCGGGCGTAGCTCTAGCTAGGAAGTAAAATTAAAAGGATAGCGCGTCGTTTGAAATGCCCGTCAAACAGCAGATGAAGGCCGCAGACCGAACAGTTCCCCCGCTGTCACACTTCGCATTATTCCTCTCCCCCTGCCTCCCTCCGGCTATGAAAGACAAATGGAACGCACCCCAGAAGCTGTTTAGTACGCCCTTGTTGACTTGCCACAGGCGACCCTCCCCGGGGGGGGGGGGGGGGCTCAGCTGCCATCTTAAGTGCTCTTCCATTACTTCTGAAAACTCCGATGATGTGATGTTTTTTTTTTTTTGAGGGGTGGAAGAGGGGGAGGGGGAAATAAGGCTTCAAGGGCAAGAGAGGGAAAATGCCGCGCGAGTTCCTCTGCACAATGCACCCTGGGAAATCAAGTGATCGCCGCGCACGAGCCATCAGCCGTCAAGGCCTGTGACTCATCAGCCGTGATTGAAGCTCCATTATCGCCGCGTCGCTTTTTTTGTGAAGCGCAACCATGGATACGTGTTTACTTTGTAAACCTGGAAACTCAGAACCAGGAAAACAAATGTGACACGTATGTCTATCCAACCCCCCCACACACACACACACACACACACACACACACATCCACCATCACGACTCTCCTCACTCGGAAAGCCAAAAAAATAAATAAATAAAAGCTCCTATTTTTCTGGCACAAACATTGTGAAGTGTCAAAACAGGAGAAGCACAGGTGGAATTAATAACATGAGTGATGGCTGTATTATATTTAGTGGAGGCAGTAATGTGCATGCTGACTCACTGACATGCCTTGCCGGGACACTTGAGTGGAGCGCAGCCATTATTAATGCCGGTAATTACACCTGTGCTTTTTCTACTATGACAAGTCAATATGTCTGCCAGGGACAGGATGTAGCGCCGATGCTGAACAGACACTTATCAAGGTAATTTACGAGCGACGGGAGGGCCCTCTTTAGAGGCAGAACACTAACTTTGCTCTCCCGGCGCGGCGAACTCCACTCCACTCTGTTGGAGTTGTTGAGACGACGATAGGTTAGAAGTTACCGCTCTCTTTAAAGATCCAATATTGTGCAAAATTGACTTTAGAATGATTGTCTCGGAGTAATGTGCCTGTGGTTTGAGGCCCCAGAAGTGAAGAAAGCTGTTCGCTTGTGTGCTCAGACAGGCAACTTTTGAGATTCTCCCTTCATGATGTCATGTGGGGAAATCACTGTTCCCTCTGGTCAGGACTGGCACCAATAGCATCATCACACAAAGAAGGCCTGTGATTTGTTATTTAAAATTAGTGTGTTAACGTTGTAATGTATATCTTTTACGTATGTCTATTTTGTATTCCTTTATTCTATTATTTGATTTGATTTGATTGATTGATTTATTCCAAGCGAAGAAACAATTAAAGTTAGATGAAACAATGGAAAAGAAAACATAAATAGCCAATTTCAATATAGAACACATAATTTACAACAGATTGGATTTGCAATTTTATGAGTTTATGTGTGGTTTTATTGCTATTTTATTTAAATTTTCCTTTTGCCGATAATCTTGTATTGTTGAAGGCGGGGGGGGGGGGGGGTCAATGTTGTTCTGTTGTGATAGTTTTGATTGGTCGATTGTAATTCTTTATTTATTCTTTTCATTCCTGGCTTAAAGACTCCCCTGGATGAAAACATGTGAAAAATGGTAAATATAAAAGAAAAAGAAAGCTGGATTGGCTAAAAAAAAACAATGTTTGAAACTTTAAAGAATGGTACAATAACGGGTCCAACAGTTAAAACAGCGACTGGTTAAAATGACTACAAATTAGGTGAATCAGTTAAAATATGCTAAAAAATAAATATCTAAATTAGCATAAATGTACATTCATCAAAACTACATACATCATGATCTGTTATAATTAAATGTTTCGTTGCTCCAGAAGCATTATATTTGGTTGAAAGTGAGAAAAACATGTCTTTTAATGGCAAAGTTGACTTTTAAGGGTATTTTTCTTTTAGCTTAAAACCAAATGACTTGATGTGATTTTCCCTATATGTGGCCCCCCCCCCCCGTGACTTTTGACCCCATCTCAGATTCATATTAGTGTGTAGATTTTATACATACCAGCTTCACATTTATCAAGCGTTCGCCGGTGATCTGAAGCGCGGTGACTCATGGAGGCCTGGACTCTACACGACCTCTCCAGTTCCCGTAGCGCTAACACATTAGCACCAGGCCCCCCCAGGGGGGTGGGGTGGGGGGGGGGCGTTAAAGCAGCGACAGGCCCAAGTTCTTCCACCACGATTCCCAACGCCCTGTCAACGCTTCCTGAAAACGCTGTAGGAGGAAGCTGCTCACTACACACACAAGTCTTACTATTTCCTCGACCCCGTGGTCGAGCTCTCGCACTGTCGGAGTCGGTTATATTGCGGAAACGTTACAGCTGCCGACGTAGGGGCTAACGCGTACCGTTCTACCGAAGCAAAACTGAACCAGAAACCAAAAACATCTTATTATTTAATTATTAATCTAAATAATGACCTTCAACCAGTAGTGGATGGCGGGGTGTCGTTCCGGTGGTGCCCCCGCAATGTGACTGCTGGTGTTTTGTTGTTTTCGGACTTTATGGGCTCCGTGCAATCCGTTTTCCAAAAGTTGTGTTTTCAAAAAGTTGTGTTTTCAAAGGCTCTGAGCACGATTGTTACGGGACGAGCAAAACGGAACCCAGGTTTTCTGTTTTCAAGTGAAAAATGTCGTCGTATAGTGGAAATGAATATGTTTGAGTCCAGACGAGGAACCCAAACTTTAATTGTGGCGGGACATTTGATAGCTCGTCGCCAAAGTAAAAGCAAACTTCCTGTATGATAAATGATTGGCCTTGAGGCTCCTTTCAGAGACGAACATGCATGTTTTAGATTCAAACGTCCACAAGAGACCGTGAGCGTCTAACGTGGTGTTTTCCCACAATCCTCTCCTGACGGCGCTCCCTGCTCTTCACCTGACTTTGTGTGAAGCGTGACGAACACACACACACACACACACACACACACACACACACACACACACACACACACACACACACACAACACAATATAATAATTATACTCTCAGCCTGGATAGCAGACATTGGAGGCATTTTTCAGATTTGTGTCAAACACCAATCTGGATGTGACAGATGGAAACCACACACACACTCATGACATGCAGCACAGTGTGCTCGCTTCCACTCGTAATGTAGCAGGATGCATTGTGGGTACATGCCCTCCACCCATGTCATTTCCACACCAGGCAAATTATTCTAATACGGGGGCGTGAAATTATCCCCTCGGGGGGCGCATGTGTGTTCTCAATCAACCTTGCTACGACTGCAGAGACTCTGCATGACCGCGTGTGTGTGTGTGTGTGTGTGTGTGTGTGTGTGTGTGTGTGTGTGTGTGTGTGTGTGTGTGTGTGTGTGTGTGTGTGTGTGTGTGTGTGTGTGTGTGTGTGTGTGTGTGTGTGTGTGTGTGTGTGTGTGTGTGTGTGTGTGTGTACAGCAACTTTCTTCAGCGCTGCATGGCTTCCTTTCAGTTTTGAGACGTTTTGTTCTTTAAAGTTTGACTATAAATAAATAAACACAATCTTTAAATCAATATTCACGCTGTTCTTGTGATTTAATTGCGATTACTCACAGTTTTTCTAAACTTGCGATTTTTATTTGATCTTTTCACTTTAACATTTTCGTCTTTATTTATAAAATGATTAAAATTTTCATTGTTGTTGTTGTTGTATGTGTAAGATCCAGTGCTACTTATTTTAGTGACTTTTCGAGCTTTAGTAGATTTTATAAAGTAGTTATTTTATCATTCAGAGCAACGTTGATCCAAAACTTTGTAAGATAATAGATTGTCGTCGCCGTTTCTCGGTGGCACAAGCCTTCCTTCTATTAAGTTTGACACGCCGGTTTAAATAACCTTGTACCTTCGGTGACGTGTGCATAAACCTGCAACGTTTTATTCCCCGACATAAAGTAGATCAATAAAAGAGTCGGCGCTGGTTTGTGTTGGCTGGCTTGGGAGAGGAAACGGATTATTCTTCCTCTCTGAGAAACCTGGAAATAATCCAGCGGGACATTTTAGAATCGGTTCCTCGTGTGACTGCAGGACTTTATTATTTGAACAAAACACCAGAACGAACATGCTGCTTGGAATGTTCAAATCATCTCACAGTTTCTATTTAATTACACTTTTTTTTAAAATTTCTGATAGTTGTAAAATTAATCTTGGCAGAACGGAAAGTGGTTGAAACCAAAGTTAGAGTTAACTGGAGTTATTATCACACAAAAAGCTCGGAGGTGAAAACTTTCTGATGTTCTTGAAATGGAGAAGAGACTAATAATGAAATATCGATGCCAGGCCTTTAGGGGGCGCTGTGACTCACCAAACACACCAAAAACGCAGAAGACAAAGCACGTAGAAATTTAGAAGTAGATTCCTGCTCATAAACCTGTATATAACTATATACCTCTAGTTCTATAGGTCTATGGCCGCACTTCTGCTGCTGCTAGCATCAGCAGAAGTGCTAGCAGCAGGAGCTTGTAATCCCTGATTTTTGTGGTTATTTGATGACATCACGTACGTCATTCTTTGCCGGCACGAGCCGGGGTTTTACAATCCCCCTCCTCCCAAAGAAACCCGTTTTCACGCTTCTAAAACCGCCTCGTGTGGACGACAGGCCAGAACCACCTGGTTCCGGTGAACCGGTTTCCTCTTTTCTTTATTGTGTTGGAGATAGGATAAGAAAAAACGCTTCCAATGTCGCGGCGCTAACGCTTTGTAGCGGCACGACCTTTTTTCCCCGCCGTCCTCCGCTAATGTGAGAAATGAGCGGCCAGGTCTTGATGAACACGCTGGACAAATTCTGCTTCGGCCAATCGCTTTGGATTCATGCTGCCAATAAGTGTTAATAAAAAAAAGAAATTTATATTAAAAGCAAATCTACAAACAGGCGTCGATCAATAGTAGAATGATGGTAAAACCAAACATTTCCCGGCGTGACGGCGGTGGCGGCGTCGTCATTTCGTCATTTCTGTCATCTGACCCGGGCGTGAAGCGTTCGAAAACGCCCCAAAGTCTTTCGAACCGCGGTACTTTTTATTTTATTTATTTATTTATTTTTTCCCCGTCAAGGTGCCTTTTGTGGCCCGCGGCGCCGCGGCTCGTTTCATTTCCCACAGAAGCAGCTGGCAGGGCGCCAACGTGACGCCGCGCAAACATGCAGTGGGTATTTATTGAAAGTGCCGGATGTTCTACTCCAGTGGTCGGCCGGCTGAGCCTGTTTGAACGAGGCGAGGCCGTGCTCACTTAACCAGATAATCAGTGTGCTGCAAACACATCCGCGCTCTTGTTTGGACGGATATTCACTTCTTCCAACTCCACACTTCTGCCTTCATATTTGGCCTTCGCTCGTATTTACACGCCGTCCTCAGGTCAGAAATGACTGTGGGCGTCGGTCGGTGTGTTGCTGTAAGAACTGGAGCCGACGCTGCTCCCTCTAGTGGCCGACGAGAGCGTCTCCATGGCAACAGACCCTGATCTCCTTCTCCTTCGCCACAATTTTTTTTTTTTTTTTTTTTTTTTTAAGGATTTAGACGTTAACATCCTAGAATCTAATCGACTGGATCGTGACAAATCATCCCTGAAGGTTTCTTGAGTTTCGGGTCGAGAGTTTTTTGTGAAAACTGGATAAAAGACAAATGTACATAAAAACCAATACAGACCAGCATTTCTAAAAACCGGCGTAGTCGAGTTGGAGAGTTTTCACAAAACTCCACCTTAGTAGCTGTTGTCAAAAAAACTTACTTATTTTCAGTAGTTCCAAGCAATGATGTCGTCTTTTTTCTTTTTTTCCCCAATGATGATTTCGTAATGATGTCTTCAAAACGGAAAAACATTAAAAATTCAACTTTAGCATTTTTACTCAAACGTTGTGTAAACGAGGTCTCAGTATCACCATGTGATGAGCTGATCCAAGGGTCAGGGACAAAGGAATGTTTTCATGTTGGACTTTCAAAATAAGATCCGTCTGGATTCAGCCAACACCCGAATCTATGTACGTTTGTTTCACTCTGTAAGTGTGTGAGTTTACTGTGGATAGTTAGACTTTCTGCTGCTTGCCTTATTATTTAAATCCTTAAATTTCACTCGCTTACTCAGCATTTTCAACCCTTTGCAGCATAAGACCGCAATAATACTAATACTTCAACTACTATTGAAGTATTTGTGGGTGTTTTTCCCAATATTGACTGCAATGGACGAAATATGTGGAATATGTAGGATGCGTAGTTCCTAAAGTGGGAATAAAAAACACATTTTTTTACCAGTTCTGATCCGTTCAGGCAGAAACAAACACCAGAGTCTCAAACCAACAAAGACACTTAGTCAGCTGTCAAGTGCAACTGCGTAATAAATGGCGCCAAGACGTCTGATTGAAACAGACACAGAGTTGAGGAATAAAGAAGTCAGTTACAGTAAACATAAGAGACGGTGCTTTTATCGTCCGGTCATGATTCTTTTAATATCGAGTATCTGTCTCTCGTCCCATTTCATCCATCACAGGTTCCTAGTTTCTCCCTCTAAAAGGCTCCAGGTTAGCGAGGTTCGCCCGGTCGTTAAGCCACTCCGTCGCTCTATTGTGTTTTTAATTACTGCCGTCCACATTCCCGACGTTGAAGTCCTCTTGAGAGACGATCGTCTTCAGTTTGCTCAAATGTGGACGTTTCCATTGTCGTTTTTGTTTGATGGACTTTTGGACTAAAGTCAAATATTGAGCGACCGTCAAAGTCCCGAAGCAACAATCAACCCCTCCGTCCTCCGTTCCGTTTCACCAGAAACATTGACGATAATAACTAATGAAGTGAAAACAGTTCATATTGATTCACGCGCTAAAAACCTCTGATTTCTGCCGCTCTTGGTTTGTTCCATTCACGTCAGCATGAAAATGATCCGGGACCTCGTCCTTCCTGTTCACCGGTCAATATGTTTATTTGGCCCAAAGTCTGAGAACAAAGAGAAGCGTCATCGCACTCGTAGGGCGCAAGGAGGAGGAGAAGAAGAACAGGAAGTAGAATGAGGCTACGCTCCATTTACGCCACAACTTTTACACGTGAAAACGCAAAACTTTTTATGGGCGTCGGAGCCACTGAAGACGCAGCTTCTTGGAACTTCTAGAGCTACGTCGGTAGAGCACAGACCTCCACCAACGCCGCGTTTGTTTGTGGAACCGACTTAGTCACTAGCGCGTTAGCTGGTAGCTCACATCGACGCTAACTCACGTTACCTGACGGTAGCTATAACACATCTCCGTGGCAACATACCCTGATCTCCTTTGATCTCCTGCATAAGGAGCTTCTCTCATCCGTTTTGCATGGGACATTTTTTTTTTTTACAGCTTTTTAAGTTTATTGGGAAACGGTTAACGGTTAACGGTTAACGTCCCGAAATCTAATGGATTGGTCCTTGGATGACGACAAATCATTGCTGAAGATTTCACGTAATTGAGGTTTGGTTTTTTGCGAAATGCTGATAAAGCAATATGTAAATAAATGCGCGCAGACGAAAGCATAACCTTCTCGCCAAACCTTCGTTGGCGAAGGTAACGAGCCACGAGTCACTCCTGCTTTCACAAACGATGAGAAATTCTGAAAAGCGTCTAATTAACTAAAAACAAGGAAACTCTGGATCATTTGTCACAAACGGCCAGCTCATATCGACGCTAACTCACGTGTCAGGTAGCTACAACACGTCTCCGTGGCAACATACCTTGATCTCCTTTGATCTCCTACATAAGGAGCTTCTCTCATCCGTTTTGCATGGGACATTTTTTTTTTTTACAGCTTTTTGAGTTTATTGGGAAACGGTTAACCGTTAGCGTCCCAAAATCTAATGGATTGGTCCTTGGATGACGACAAATCATCCCTGAAGATTTCATGTAATTGAGGTTTAGTTTTTTGCGAAATGCTGATAAAGCAATAAATAAATAAATGCGCGCAGACGAAAGCATAACCTTCTCGCCAAACCTTCGTTGGCGAAGGTAACGATCAACGAGTCACTCCTGCTTTCACAAACGATGAGAAATTCTGAAAAGCGTCTAATTAACTAAAAACAAGGAAACTCTGGATCATTTGTCACAAACGGCCAGCTCATATCGACGCTAACTCACGTGTCAGGTAGCTACAACACGTCTCCATGGCAACATACCCTGATCTCCTTTGATCTCCTGCATAAGGAGCTTCTCTCATCCGTTTTGCATGGGACATTTTTATTTTTTACAGCTTTTTGAGTTTATTGGGAAACGGTTAACTGTTAACGTCCCGAAATCTAATGGATTGGTCCTTGGATGACGACAAATCATCCCTGAAGATTTCATGTAATTGAGGTTTAGTTTTTTGCGAAATGCTGATAAAGCAATAAATAAATAAATGCGCGCAGACGAAAGCATAACCTTCTCGCCAAACCTTCGTTGACGACGAGCAACGAGTCACTCCTGCTTTCGCAAACGATGAGAAATTCTGAAAAGCGTCTAATTAACTAAAAACAAGGAAACTCTGGATCATTTGTCACAAACGGCCAGCTCATATCGACGCTAACTCACGTGTCAGGTAGCTACAACACGTCTCCATGGCAACATACCTTGATCTCCTTTGATCTCCTACATAAGGAGCTTCTCTCATCCGTTTTGCATGGGACATTTTTTTTTTTTACAGCTTTTTGAGTTTATTGGGAAACGGTTAACCGTTAGCGTCCCAAAAACTAATGGATTGGTCCTTGGATGACGACAAATCATCCCTGAAGATTTCATGTAATTGAGGTTTAGTTTTTTGCGAAATGCTGATAAAGCAATAAATAAATAAATGCGCGCAGACGAAAGCATAACCTTCTCGCCAAACCTTCGTTGGCGAAGGTAACGATCAACGAGTCACTCCTGCTTTCGCAAACGATGAGAAATTCTGAAAAGCGTCTAATTAACTAAAAACAAGGAAACTCTGGATCATTTGTCACAAACGGCCAGCGTCACAGTGCAAAGCGTGACGGGATTGATCCGGCGACTGAATGGGGGTTTTTATTCCTGGTCGCCAGCGTCCGGCACGCTGAAGCTACTGTATCCACAAACGTATTTACTGGCAGTGCGGGGAGCGGCGGTTGGCCGGCTGCGATCGAACCCTCTTGTTATCTCGGGCTTCTGCAAGTTGCCATGTCATTTTTTTTTCCCCCTCTCTCTGCCGGCGAGGAGCCGTGATGAGGAAAGAACACGTTCGGCTTGAAAAAGCAGGTAGAGATGTCAGATACAGTCTGAACCTGCACAGACCGAGGGATGGAAGAGAGAGAAGCTAGACAGACTTTGAGGAAGACGTTCAGGCGTGGAGAAAAATAAATAAATAAATAAATAAATAAAGCTCCTTGTAAGGGAACATTTTTTATTTACACTTTTCCTCAATTCGATTCGATGTCACTTCTAGTTACTGTACCAGACGTGTGGCGCTTCTTGATGTCAATATGGGGAAAAAGACATTTAAAAAGAGAACGGAGGCTCATTTAACCAAAGTGACTCGTCGTGACGTATATCACCGATTAAAGATTTAGTTTCAAGTGAAAACAGGAAAAGTTTTGTTGTGTTTCCGTTTTACTCTACGGCGGCGATCGGAGTCTTCTTCTTCTTCTTCTTCTTCTTCTTCTTCTTCTTCTTCTTCTTCTTCTTCTCCTTCTCCTTCTCCTTCTCCTTCTCCTTCTCCTTCTCCTTCTCCTTCTCCGTCTGCTTCTTCTTTGTCTTCTTCTTCATTTTCTTCGTCTTTTCCTCCATCTGCTTCTTCTTTGTCTTCTTCTTCGTCTTTTCCTTCTTCTCCTCCATCTGCTTCTTCTTCGTCTCCTTCTTCTTCTTCTTCTTCTTCTTCTTCTTCTTCTTCTTCTTCTTCTTCTTCTTCTTCTTCTGGGTTTAACGGCAGTTCACATCCATAAAGTGGCATTTTCTGCCATCCGCTGATTCAAATCATTCAATGTAATATTAAATATTACAACCCATCAATCCATAAGGTTGTATTTAATTATCTTTATAATTTGAAGTGGACGTTTTTCTTTAGCAGCATTTGGTGCACGGTTGAATTTCCTTGAATTAATAAATCAACAACGAAAGATTCAGGAATAATCTTAACAGGGTGTAAAAAAAAAAATGATAATAATAATAATAATAAAGTGGAACTGATTCATCAGTTTAGTAGCTGTGAACATGTATATCAATATTGTACCACGTTGGTCCCGCTCGCCCCTGACAGCTCCAGAATGGATGTGTAGAAGCACTTGGCGTTCATGTTCATATTTTCACTCTACGGCTAAATCATGAACAGATTATGACACTAAATGTCACCAGTTGCTTTATTTGTCATCTGGAGGGTCTGCGCCGCTAATTACCTCTTTCATATGAAGACCCTGTGTGCTGATGGAGGAGGGGGGGTGGAGGCAGGGGCAGGGGGGGGGTTCCTCATGCTTCCTCTTCCTCCCTCGTCCACATGTCGCTTCCACTCGGCGCCGCCGTCCGTCAGTCACGAAGTGGCGTCCCGGGATCCGGCTCGTCTTCCCGTCACCACACGGCCTCAATCAGTCACTTCTTCAGGGAAACAGCCGCACTTTTTCATTAAAACACTGGATTGTTTCGGGAAAGTGGGCGACCTGGGCGGGCGGAGGCAGCAGGAGTCCTTTCAGTAATAATGATAATACATTTTATTACTAATCCCAAATAAATGATATTAAAAAAATTAGAAAACAGCTAAAAACGCAAAGAACTTAAATCACAAAACCCAACAAATCAGCCACAAGACTGTCAAATAAAAATGTCTTAGGATGTTGTTGTTTTTTAAGTTGTGTACTTTTTCTCTCACGCCCGATTGAGCAGAATAGAACCCAGTTTACACGCCAACATTTTCACGTAAAAAAAAAACATTCGTAGCATCTTGTGTGTCTGTTTACAGCAAGTGGAACCAATAAGTAAATACATAAATAAATAAATTGATTAATTAACGCAGACAGAAGCTCCAGCTTACAGAGAAGCTGCAAGGCTTTCTGGGAAATGTATTATTGTGACTATCGCGAGAAATTTTCAATGGAAATTTAGTACGATGAGATAAATTAGACATTTTTTAGTTTCGCCAGTTTTTAGGATTTATTTAAAAACGTTTACGTCCCGAAATCGAATCGTTTGGTCCTTGGATGACAAACCACCCCAGCAAATTTTATTGATTGAAATTCTACAGGTGAAATTGTCCAGTATTACTGGTCAGTTGTAATGGTTTGTGGTCATTTCTTCTTTTTATATTTTTTGTTTTAAGATAAGAGATGAAAAATGGCAACAAACATTAAGAAAACAAGAATAACCAGACAAGATTAGTTACAAAAATAAGTGTAAAGAGGAAAATAAGATTGAAGAGTAATAAGTAAAAGAAAAAGCAACCAGCAAATACAAATCCTGCTCATAGTTTCCGCCTCTGAAGTTTTTATGCAATTCCAGGATTAGTTTTTATGAAAATTTGGTCAAATTCCTACAAACCAAAAAATATATAAATGAATAACCTCCTTGACTCAACAACCTTCGTCAGCGAAGGTAAAAAAAGGCGAGAGAGGCTATTTTTGTCCAGCGTTTGATGACGGGCTCCGTGTGCAGAGGAAGTATTCACCACTTTGTGAATAAGTTGCGTTTCCACGGAGACGGAGACGTCATGTCCAACGGTTGTCAAGTTAACAGGAAACCAGAACACAATGATGGTTGGTTCACCTGAAAAAAAAATATATAAATTCAACAAGCCTGCCAGGTGATGAACTGGAATGACATTCATCTGTTCAGTTTTGCTTTAATTCAAAATCCAGTGTGTCGGTTTTCCTCCAAACACGTCGACCCAGTCCATCCCCGTCCCTCTCATTTCTTCTTCTTCTTCTTTGTCAAACATGAGTTTGACTGATGAATTCTTAATAATCACATTAACAAACCCTTGAAACACGACGGCCTTTGAATCGGGCCTTGATCCCATGTTTACCATGAAGCATGTGGCCCAGCTGTTCCGTCTCCGAGACGAGGCGAATCAAACAGAATCCAACATTTGTGATCAGAGGCTTCAGCGTATCCACTGACTGCTTTAATGAACGAGCTGCTTCTGAATCCTCCTCCTTCCTCTTCTTCTTCTTCTTGCTGGTTAATCTCAGCTGATCTTTTAAGGGCCCTAATGAAAGGCTTTGGACGGTGGCAGAACCTCCAGAAGACACTCGTCCTCTCAGACGTCCAGCAGCGTGAAGCAGGTTTAACTCCAGTCCTCCGTCCTGCTCCTCTCCTTCAGTTTGAACCATCATCATCATCTTGTGGCAGGACGAAGGACGAGGCAGAGCTCAATCTTGGAACACGTCTTTATTTCAGCCAACACAGAACTGGACTGGAACAGCCCACAAAAGCCCGGGCGCGGGAGAACTCAAAACCCCGCCCCTTTACCCATAGTCCTCTGGGTGAGAGGCCTGGATTCTAGCAACCGCCACAATCTAGAGACGAGACGAGAATCGTCCACCGCTCGGCCCTGCCAGGCGGCCTGAAGCTCGCTGGGACTATTTGTTGATGGAGGAACTCTGAACAGGCGAGTTTAGCGACACGGCGGGGGAGGGGCGGAAGAATGAGAAGGTTTAATGGATGGAAACTGAAAAGAGATGAACAAACAATCAAAGGCGGTGAAGGAAAGAACAGACGACTTGAAGAACCTGCTGAAGGAAGGAAGGACGGATGGACAAAGGGAGGGAAGGAAGGACGGATGGAAGCATTTTTGTGTCATGATTAACATTCCAGGAAGCAGAGAAACCTGAAATATATGTTCATGTTGAGTATTGATTTGTGATGAATAAAAACATTTAAGGCCATTTAAGTCTTTTTTTCTCAGCATTTAAAATGCTGTTTTCTTAAAAACAATATTTATGTATTTAATTAATTAATTAATTAATATTTAATAAAAAAAAATTCAAATTACTTTTTTATTTTTTTATTTCATTAATTAAATTTTTTTTTTTTTTTTATTGGTTATGTTGGGCTTTTCTATTTTCTCTATAAAAGCACATTGGAATGACTAATGTATTAAAAAATGTCACTTTTTTTACTTAAATAAATATGTATATATATATATATATATATATATATTATTATTTATTTATTTTATTTTTTTTTTTTATTAAATGCTGTCATTTGGGATTTTCCTGAATGAACCGTCCATGTAAATGTGATTGATCTCAGTTGGCTCGGTCCTTTACGATAAGGTATATCACGCATGTTGACATTGCAATGACACAAAATTTGCAATATTATTGCACAGCGTCTCTCCTCATCCCTCAAAACCTTCCCCAAATAGTTGTAGCTGCTTAGAATAAACCTAGAAAAGCCTCTGAATGGATGTTTTGGGGGGTTTTTTCCTCCACATTCCTGCAGCGTGAGCTCCAGCGGTCCGACACTGGGAACCATCTGCTCCCAGTCAGGAAGCTTCTCTCTCCCGTCGGCCATTATGTCGAGACCACACTGCTTAACAAAGCCGCCAAAGATAAATGGCCGCCTGCGCATCCGGACGCGGGCATTTTTCTTCCTAATAGGTTGCGCACAGGAGCTGCAGTGCCACTTTTTAATGACGGGAAGAGTTCTTCAAATCACCTGTAGCGATGCGTTGTGGGGGAACTTTCAGTAAACAAGCCCAAAGTCAATTCAGACACTCAAGGACGTGGTGTGATTGAGGACTTTCTTGATCTTTGGTTACAAAATGTCATCTGATCCAACTTTAAAGTCCTCGTGAAATGAAAATTCGACCTCCAAAACACTCTTGCTAATCGCTTCTAGGATCCTTTTCATGCTAACTGGCCGAAGGGTAAACTGTTAAAACACGGCAATCTGTGAGAAAATAGCCGATAAACAAGTATTTCCTCTGCTGGGCGGAGCTTCTGACAATAATAGAGTGACATCACGAGTTGTGCACACGCCCAAGTTGTGTTTACATTATGGAGGATCAGAGTTTTGACCACGAAGAGGCTGAATTTAACCAGATTTCATCATCATCGTCATTTCAAACCCAGTGATTGATGAAGAAGACACAGAAGGTGGTTCTGCCATCGGTGACCCCGTCTGGAACATGTTTGAGGAAGCAGAAGACGCTTCGTCCTCCATTCGTCCTCGTCTCCTCGCCTCAGCAGCCGCCAGTTTTCACCTTTGAGGCTTTGAGGCTCCTGACTTTTGGCAGAACGACCGACTTCCTGGATCCAACACGTTGAAGAGCTTTTCTGACTGCGGAATCACCGAAGATGAGTCCAGGTATTACTTGATCGTCTACTAGCCACCCGAGCTCGCGATACTATGAAGTCTTGACGTTACGTCTTTTTTTTTCAAATGTCCAACTTCCGTGGCCAAGACCGCCACATTACATAATAGATTCAGCATAAATTATGTTTTAGGGGTGACTTTATTGAATTCCTTGCTTGGATTCACCCTAATAACAATTAACCTTGCTATAGCTATACATGCTAGTAGCGGTGGATTGCCGCCGTACACTCGGGGACAATGCTAAACGGTCAGCAGTGGGATTCGAACCCCCAAGTCCACCTCTATAGACTGTTCACCAGACTTCTCCGGCTTTAACTGACTTCCTCAAGACTGTCGAACATTTCTGTCGATTCGAAAGCTTCTCCCAGACGCTAACTTCCTATGCTAAATGACGTATTTGAGTTATTGTGTTGTTTCATGTTGTCTTTTTCTATTCAAGCTGTCCACAGTAGTTTTTAGCCTTTTAGCAGGTTCACAAGTTTTAGCGATTCTACTCGTTTACTGTCGTTAGCTGTCTTCACTAATGTAGCTACGTTTTTCGCTAGCAAGGCTCGTCCGTGTTTCAATGTGTTTAGCTGCTGAGACTTTCTCTGGAGTCTATCAATTGTTCGTCAGTGATTTTACCGAGAACAAAATTTTAAATCTTTTGTTCTTTCTTCTGCTTTCTTTTTCTTTTTTTTTCCTTTTGAGCGGTGGGAACGGTATGGCCTCGCTGGAACCAGCAGATGGCGGTAGTGCAACTTCACAAATGCCAAGTGAAGAAGAAGAGAAACGGTCATCAGGGACGTCGAGAAACAATGCAGATGGGTGGAAACAGCAGACGGCGGTTGTGCAACTGTATGGATGCAAACTGCCGTTAAATGAAGAAGAAGAGGAAGAAGAACCATTTTATTTGCACATATTTTGGTTAAAAAAAGACAAAAAAACCGCCGAGCCGCGACGGACGGCTCTCGACCCATGAGATAACGTCTGTTTGATGATCATAACAAGTAAAATCCACGGTTGATTATAAACTTCCAACAGGAGGCTTATTTTCCGCGAGGCATCTGTGCATGTTTTGCTTGGCAAAAAGCCAGAAACGGACACATTTTGGGGCTTTTTTTTTTTTTTTTTTTTTGCCGGTTTTGCTGTTGCTGATCCTCCTCGGAGTGTAATTGTAAACTCAACTGGTCTTCACGGACAAAACCTGAGCAAGCAAAACCGAGTTTCCCCATCTCTCCTCCTGTCAGCTCCTGGTGGATCTGCTTGCATTAGTTCCGGTGGGGGGGGGGGGTCTGGCAACTCATCATAGCTGCTGGACACAGCAGCGCCAAATCAGTTTCGGGTTGGATGAGTCCGATCCTCCAGGGGGGGGCTCCAGTCCCACCGAGTCATGTCTGTCCGTTTGGATTGGCCTGGACGGCCGGAGGGACACTCTGGAGACGGGAGTGGACGCTGGAGGCCCCGGGTCCCAGCTGGACTTCGGCTGAACACGGGCCCGGCGCTAGCTCCGACTGGCGTGGAGAGATTTCCTCCGACTTCACAGGGACTAAATCCACTTGTGAACAAACATCCTGAAGATGTTTTTGGATGGCCGGGACTGTTAATCGAGAGAAATCTGAGAAGTCTTTCGGGGAAAAAGGTTTTTGCTTTGTTTGTTGTGTCCCAGAGAAATGTTCTAACACCTCACAAAAAAAATTCAGCTCAATAAAAAAAATTCTCGGTATGTTAAAATAATTAGGTCATTTCATTGTTTAGTCGGAACATGTTTATGTATGTAGGTCCTCAAATCACAGCGTTTGGTCAGTCAGTGTTTTTATTAGAACTCTAAAATCCTGTCGCTTTAAATGGCAGCATTTATTATGAAGAGTTGGTGTCGCAGTACTCCGGACCGGTCTGGGCCTCTTAAAGCCGTAGTCTTTGTTTTGGCCCCTTAAAGTCTTGGCCTTGTTCTTGGGATAGTCTGGTCTTGGCCCCTTGAAGTCTTTGTCTGGTCTTGGTCTTGGGATGCTTTGATCTTGGTCTTGACTCCGCCTTTGAAAGTCTTGATCTGATCTTGGTCTTGACTCCGCCTTTGAAAGTCTTGATCTGGTCTTGGTCTTGGGATACTCTGGTTCTGGTCTTGGCTCCTTAAAGTGTTGGTATTGTTCTTGGGATACTCCAGTTCTGGTCTTGGCCCCTTAAAGTCTTTGTCTGGTGTTGGTCTTGGGATACTCCGGTTCTGGTCTTGGCTCATTAAAGTCTTTGTCTGGTCTTGAGATACTCCGGTTCAGGTCTTGGCTTCTTAAAGTCTTGGTCTTGACTTGGTCTTGGGATGCTTTGATCTTGGTCTTGACTCCTCCTTTGAAAGTCTTGATCTGGTCTTGGTCCTGGACCACAACACCTCTACCGGCTGAAAACAAAGGAAGTGTTGGATTTTTTCACTTTTCAGTCAAATTTCATAGCAACATTTATTGTATCTTAAACGTACAGATAATAAAACCATCTGGCGTCAACAACTCCTGAGGTTTAATTCCTTTTATCTGCGTCTTCCAGAAAACAAACCCACAACATTTTATTATTTGAACATTGAATTAAAGGAAGAATTTGTTGGCGATTCCGGCGTCGAGAGCGACTCGCCAGCAAACCACATTTTATATTCCCGGATCACTTAATTTATGTTAATGCTGCCTTGCTGATGTAAACAAAACGCATGCGGTAATCTCGTCTTCGCCCGACACCGTGGACAGTGTCCATGTGTGGCCACGAACGTATACATTTTGTTTATACAGACGTTTACGACACTCGTTGGGGAATCTCAGGAACGGAACGGAGCTCTTCTCCTCTAAAAGGAGAAAAGTGGGAATTGGATCAAAGCGTCCATTGTTGGCAACGCCGATAGTATTTTATACCTTTGATTTTATTTCGAGATGATTTCACGTTTAAGTAACACATTAATGACCTCTGTAGGGAAATCAGGATGCCACTTTTAAATTCATTGCTACCTGTTTAAATGCAAAAAAAAAATAATAATAATAATCCACTCTGGCTCAATATGACACTTTCAAAGCTCGCCAGGATCACAGGACGACGCCAGCAGCCGCGGATAATTGCCGGCCTCCTTTTTTGTGTTTATCCATTATTTGATCCACGCTGCCACAAAAAGTGGGACACCTTTTACTCACGTGCTGGATCTGGATCCGGATCTGGATCTGGATCTGGATCCGGATCCGACACGCAGGAGGTTAATATTTGCACATTTTCAATATGTCAAAAAGCGTTGTTTTTTTTAAATAAATACCCTTCCCATGAGGAAACTAAGGAGATGTTAATTTCATGGACGTGATAGTTACACAACAGAGCTCAAGCGTGGTCTCGTTTTTCCGCCATACCGTTCGTGAAATTACTGGAACGCCGCCGGATTCCCAGTTTCCAGGCAGCTGAACCGCAGCGATCACATCGGTGAAAAATACCAGCCGGCAGACACCTGAAAGCCTCGCCGCAGATGCTCGGTGATTTCAACAAAAAAAAGAAAGAAAGAAAGAAAGGAAGAGAAAAACGCAGCTCGTATCTTCCTGAAGAGAAGCATTAGTGTGACACGTCTCACAGTGTGTGAATGTAAAAATATAAACACATGGACGGGCGCTGCAGAAAGCCTCGTGGCCGGCGTGGGGAGAGTTCAGGGTGGAAATCACTGCCGTGGTTAAAGCTGCATTAAGTGTGTGTGTGTGTGTGTGTGTGTGTGCACATAAAAGCTCGTAATCTGGGTTTCAAGGTAAACACCACGCGCATCTACGATCACAAGGGAAGTACAACTTACCTGAGCTGTGCATGCGTGTACTTTCTGTTTATTTACCCTTAAAGGAAGGTCGTTTTTTTTTTTTATTATTATTATTATTTATGTCTAAAAACGGCAACATGATGACTTCTTCCTGTGACACATCTTTACCTGCACGTTTCTACAGGACTTAACCCCTTGATGCCTGAATTTCTCTCCGATTATATAAAACAAATAACTGTTTTTGTGCTTTCCTGCTGATGCTGAATTGTGTCACCATTGTTAATTTGTCCGTAGAACATAGTGTAGGTTTATGGAGTGCGGTGGAGGTTAGACACACAAAATATTTGACAAATATTTACGATATTACATGATCTCCAAACTGTATAGGCTTTTCTCCGGCTGGACTGGTCCCTGACTCGTGGAATACAACAAAGCCACGTCTTGTTCTTGTGGAGGTTACAGGTTCGGATCCATATATTGTATGTAGGTCCGATTCTACCCGCTCCGTCGAGAAACTAGTGGTTGGAACAAGCGTCTATTGAACATGCACACATCAGCATCGCGGAGTAAAAAATGTGTTGGAAGTGCAGAGGAGGCGTTGGAAAGGCCAAAACAAAAGTTTATTTTAATCTGGAACTTTCGGTGGCGGATGAGAAACGTGGAATTTGTAAGAAGGCGGCGGAGACGAGAGTTTGGCTGCTTGCAGTCCCGGCGGTCCAAACAGGGAGCCCCGCGATTCTACATTCACCTCCCATGCTGAGACATCCATCTTTTTTTTTTTTTAGATTAAAATCACTTTTTATCTTAGAGGTGACTGCTTTCTTTAAAAAATACAAAAAAAACAACTGAATTACAAGTCGCCCCAGTTGAAGGTCGTACAGAGAAAGTGGAGGGGTAAACCAGAAGATCTTAAAGGTCCGTCAAACCGTAACGCCCACCGCGGTCTGTGATGTCATCAAATCCCGGTGGAGCTGCAGGAGGAGCCGGGTCATAGACCTATAGAACTAGAATTATATAGAGGTTTGTGAGCGGCTAAATTTCTATATTTCTATGTGCTCTTCTATGTTTCTGGCCTGTCATGAGGCGGTTCTAGGAGCGTGAAAACGGGTTTGTTTGAACACGGGTCCCAGAGTGGGGGGATTGTAAAACCCCGGCTCGTGCCGGCAAAGACGATCATCCGTGGAAAAAGGATGACGTACGTGATGTCATCAAATAACCACAACAATCAGGGATTACAAGCTGCAGAAGGAGCGTGGCCATAGACCTATAGAACTAGAGTTATATAGACGTTTATGAGCAGGAATCTACATTTCTATGTGCTTTGTCTTCTGCGTTTTTGGTGTGTTTGGTGAGTCACAGCGCCCCTAAAGGCCTGGCATGTGAACTACACGCCCTGAAGGCCGCGTTCATAGTGACGTCATTTTTTGGGGGGGGAAGAAGGCTGAGGAGGAAAAAAAGATCTTTTTATCTCATCGCGTGGATGTACCCTCAGAGAGAAGAACAACTGGGGCTGCTTTAAAAAAAAAACAACAACAACAACAAACAAACGTAACAACTTCACGAGACGAGCACGTCTCGGCGGCGCTGCTGAGGGCTTTACCTGCCGGCTCGTAACGACGCTATCGCCGCCGCGGTGGGATAAACAAACCTGAGTGCAGCTCTGGAGGAGCGGCTCGGGTAATTAAAGCTGTGTGTGTGTGCGCGTGTGCGTGTGCGTGCGTGTGTTATTCAGTGTTAAAGACTGAATTATGACATCATTCTGCACCAGGCCTGAAAAATGAAAAGCGAATGTCTCTGGACTGGGGACAAACGTCACAGCTGCAGCGTTTCCGTCCCGTCGCCACGCCGACGCCTCCTCCACACCTCTGCCCAGATGTTCAGTTGACGTGCGGCTGTGCTCTGTGTTTCCCGGCAGAGCGGACGTCTTCCTCGCCGTCCCGGAGGGAGAAGCCTCAGCCTCCGGTCCGCCGGCCTGTCAGCTGCTGGCAGTCCGGACACTTCCTGGACGTCCAACAGCCACCGGCGTGAAGACGGAGATCCAGAGAGAGAGAGAGAGAGAGAGAGAGAGAGAGAGAGAGAGAGAAACAACTGTCCTCCTCTCCCTGGAAACTTCCCGCTCGCTCACCGGCACAAACTGATTCCTAAAGTACTTGTTACAATACGGCTTTAAAAAAGCCCAAGGACTTTGAGTTCTGGTTAGAATTAACTGAAGGATTTGCAAAAAAACAAAACATGCAAACGTGCAGAAATCCCTCGTATTGAAGCGTCAGGCGGAGTCATAATATACAACTTTTTGAATATTCCACATTTGTCTCGCTTGTCTAAAAACATTGTACTCGAAGTTTATTTCTTCTCCTTGATTTTCCCTCCATTGGATTATCGGGTCATAGGAGCTGCGTTCAGAATCTGCTGTGTCTGTGTGAGCTGGACTGGCTCCGCCCACACATGCCCATCTATGGGAAGATGGAGGAAGTACTTCCTCTCGTGGCGCCATGTGCCGGAGCAGAACTGCCTGATTGTGGGAGGAGTCAAAGGGGGAGGAGCCTAGCTTGATTGTGATTGGCTGAACCCCCGATGACACTATATAGGGTTTGATTTCTGATTGGCTGGTTGGAGCAACACACTTTTTAAAACCTTGAACACACATATATATATATATATTCTTCTACTGGAGATATATATATATCTCCAGTAGAAGAATATCTCCAGTTATAACCACATCTCAGTTTTAAAAAAAAGTTTTACCTAAGTTGAATGTTTTTTGCTCCATACATAATTTATACAGTTTAAAATTGCACCAGATCAGTGAATCTTGAGTATTTTTGAATTTAAGAGAGTGAATTTTTTGTGATCTCTATACCCAATTAGCTGAATTATCCTTATTATTGCCTTTTTTTGTGAAATGCTAATGGCTGTAGTGAACATTAATGTATTATATTTAAACCTGGACGCTGTATAATATGTGGAGCGACACTCAAATTAGACAACTTTGTCGCATTTACACCATCAAATGTATCCAGATTTCTGCTTCTCATGAGTTTCTTATATTTCGCGGTCCGATACGGGCCTCGTTCATACGTGGAAATATATCAGATATGTGCCGAGACGCAATCTGACGGGAGCAGGACGGTCGGTTGAGGCGATCACGTGACTTCTGGCGGAAACAAATGCAACAATGGCCCATTTTTCACAGTCAATCTCAATGTGATTCTTCAAAGAAAAGGCTTAACTGTGTCTCCCTTCCAGAGGTAGAGCCATACCGGAGCTGCTTCCTCTTGCCAACGTTCCGCTGAGCGAACTGGTGACGTCCCCGGGGCAGGAAGTGAGGGACACATCCCCCCCTGTAGGCGGCCGTCGTTATCAAGCGTCCGCACGCCGCGGGTGTTCAGGCCGACTTGCTGGCCGAGGTGTGGAAGGTTTTCCCCCCCAGGAGCTCGCCTGACGGAACCACGGCTTGATCTGAGAGAGCCGGCAGAAACGCCTGCGACGGTTCTCCAGGAAGAAACTCTTCACGTCTCGCAGGCGTCCAAAGAAAGGAGGTTTAAATGGAAGTAAAGCTGCTCTGTTTTTTAAATGTGTTGAAGACGACAAACGTCAACGTCCTTGAAGAGAAGGAATCTTAAGAACCAGATTGTGTTGGATAGACGAAGGTTCTATCTATCTATCTATCTATCTATCTATCTATCTATCTATCTATCTATCTACCTATCTACCTATCTACCTATCTACCTACCTACCTACCTACCTACCTACCTACCTACCTACCTACCTACCTACCTATCATCTATCATCTATCATCTATCTACCCCTACCTACATATCTATAGCTCTATACCTATATCTATTTATATATAGAGAGAGACTAACTTTCATCATATTTATTTATCATCTATACGTTTTCTTCTATTTATATATATATATATATATATATAGAGAGAGAGAGAGAGACAGAGAGACAGAGAGAGAGAGAGAGACTTTCGTATTTATTTATCATATATCTATATAGCTGTCTATGGATAGATAGATAGATACAAAGGTACTAACTTTCCTCGTGTTGTTTTACATAACTAATATATTTGTGTTAAATCTTAAACATGACCGACATGAAGTAGAAAAAGCTCGGTCAAACTGCCCCTGATAGCTTCTGTGCTGAAAAACAACTTTCTTCACTCAAGGTTACTTTTTCAAAACGCAGCATATCAAGTCACACGCGTGTTCCTGTTCTACTTTCCTCTCCTTTCATCTTCCTTTCATGTATCATCCCTGCTTCCTCATGTATTCTGTTGTATTTGGTTGTTGTTGTTTTGGGGGGGTTTTTTGTACCAGCAGTTGTTTTGAACTTTTTTTTTTTATGTTTGTTTTCTGCAAACGCTACGTCTGATCTCTAATCTGCCAAAAACATGGCAGCCAAGTCGTCCGCTGGACTTCCTCACATGTAATCAAAGCAGTTGGTATTTTTTCCAGATCTGCTCTATAATTTACAGTTTTCTGCCTCAGCAACACCGTGAAGGAGTCTCTCTGTACCTTCACTTCCTCCTGTTCCACTTTTCTAAAAATGTTTTTCATTTCTAAATGTCACAACTTTGTGTGTGTGTGTGTCTTGATTTGATTCCAATCCTGACATCTCACCTTGTACCTGTCCTTTCATCTCTCGTCTTTCATCCAGGTTTCATTCTGTGACGTCTTTTTTTTATTTTATTTAGTGGCTTTTGACATATTTTAGCCTCTCTGGACTATTTATTTATGCTTTTACAGAAACGCGCCTCACGCTGCTGTTGTTTTTCCTCTTTGATCTCTGTGAGACAAATAACATTTTACTCCATTTAATTCAAGCCATCCAGTTACAGTTTGCGCGGTAAAAGAAGTATGAAGGAAGTTTAAGTGAGGTAAACCAGCGCTGACCTGACGCCCGCGGTCAGCTGAACCCTGCCAGTGGGGGGCGCTGTGTTTCCGTTTTCCACGGTGTGTGGATGTGTGGTTGCCTGTACGCCTGCGGTGCCGCTCTGTTTCGGCTGACCGATGTGTTATTATCCGCCAGACCTCCTGCTGGGAAGGAAACACACAAGTGTTTTTACTCTATTTTTCTGCGACTATGTGGAAGAAAAAAAACAGAAAACACACTGATTACCTTTGCCAATTAATCTTTTCTTCTGTGCGTATTTATATATATATATATATATATATTTCTTATTTTATATATATATATTTCTTTATTATTAGATATTTATATTTTAATATTATATATTTATAATATTTTGTGTGCCCTAAATTAAATTATTATTATTATTAATATTGTTATATAGTGTACTATTCTGGTCATTTGTGTTCTAAATTTTTTTTTTACTTTTTATTCTTCTATCCTGTTAAAAAGAAAACTGTTGTTTGAGAAGATGACGTGTCGTCGCACAGAGCATCAAAAACCTGCCGCCCGACTTGGAGCTTCTCTTGTCAAACTTATGTAATCTGAGGATTTTTGTGCATATTTACATTATCAAATCCGAATTGTTTGGACGGATCGGACTTATTTGGAGCAGGAGCTGAATGTCTGTCTCCTCTTATTGCGAGAAGTTAAACTCTGTCTGTCTTCTGTTTCTGGAGGAAATCCTACCGGAAGAGTAAATATGAAATCATTTAAATTGGTAGTGAAAAAGTCAGCGAGGCTGTAAAAGACTGCGAGAGCGAGCCCACAGGAGAGAACTAACACTTGTACATCCACTCACAATCACTTCATAGTGTCTCGCCTCACCAGTTCATTCAGCTTTTTTATAACCTGGTGAGTCACAAACAAATGGAAAATATCAGGAAACAACGTGAGGGGAGAAACGGTATGTAGATTTTAAAAATGCAAAAATTCCACTTATATGATTGCATCGAATGGGTGTAAGAACTTAATGCAAGATTGGTGTGTGAGCCCTGAAACTCTTTAGCATGTAGCATGTAGCTTAACTGGTGTGGGACCTTGAAACTCTAGCGTGTAGCTTTGCTGTGTGGAACCTCGAAACTCTCACATTTAGCATGTAGCTTTACTGGTGTGGGATCTTGAAACTCCCTAGCATGTAGCATGTAGCGTTACAGGTGTAGGACCTCGAAACTCTAGCATGTAGCATGTAGCTTTGCTGGTGTGGGACCTCGAAACTCTAGCATGTAGCATGTAGCTTTGCTGGTGTGGGACCTCGAAACTCTAGCATGTAGCATGTAGCTTTGCTGGTGTGGGACCTCGAAACTCCCTAGCATGTAGCATGTAGCTTTACTGGTGTGGGACCTCGAAACTCCCTAGCATGTAGCATGTAGCTTTACTGGTGTAGGACCTCGAAACTCTAGCGTGTAGCTTTACTGGTGTGGGACCTCAAAACTCCCTAGCATGTAGCAAGTAGCTTTACTGGTGTGGGACCTTGAAACTCTAGCGTGTAGCTTTACTGGTGTAGGACTTCGAAACTCTAGCATGTAGCATGTAGCTTTACTGGTGTGTAAGCCCTGAAACTCTGTGGCATGTAGCATGTAGCTTTACTGGTGTGTAAGCCCTGAAACTCTGTGGCATGTAGCATGTAGCATGTAGCACAGCTCAGTGTAAAATCATCCTGATCCACTGAGTAGAGTGAACGACGCCGAGCTCACGCTGCTTTTCCAAATGTCACCACCAATAAAGTTGCTGCTGTTGTACGAACAATTTATCTCTTCCCTCCTCGTATATCTTTCAAAATGTACATTTTATAGTCGGCCGGGCTCCAGGAGACGTTTCTTTGTTTGGCAAATGCTGCTCTGGCAGATTATGTCATGTTGAAGTAAATCTAGAAAGCTGAATTTGAGTCTTGAAAATGTCTTGTTTTAAAGAAATGGAGCGAAGTTTCCTGGTTCCCTCTGGATAAACCGACGCCGTCCTCCGTGCTGCCTTCATCTCTTGCTTTAGCAGCATTAAGATTTACAGCGATGATAAACATCCTGATAACGCGGAGGAAGCCGGCGAAACACTTAAAGCTTTTTCCCTCTTCACCGTTGACGATGTGTCTGAATTCTACTTAATGTTTAAAATGTCATTAACTCTCACAGCGGCGGGTCGAGGCTCGCGCCGCAGCGGTCATAATATTTACAGCTGTTTGAAGGGATCGTACTGAAACACTGTGGAGAAGTGATTCGTTATTAGTCGTAGTTTATTTCACTTGGTGGTGCAGAATGAGAATAACATTCAGGACTGTGAATGTAAGACAGGACTGTGAATTATATTGTGACCAAACAATATAATAATATAATATAAAATAACAGTCAAGAGGAGAAGGGTGTAGTACGTACGCCAGGCCTGTAGGTGGTGCTGTAGCGCTGTCACAGAAATACACAACGGAGGGTTCTCCTGCTCCTGTAGATCGCTTGTCGTTTAAGTGACGTCGTGGAGAGGGGGGGCGGGGCTAGCTGGTCGAGAGGCGGGGCAATGACATCATCATCTTCAGCTAATGTCCATCAACACCTCAAAACTGAGGCGACATTTTAAAATTTCTCCACTGGAGAACCTGTTTTTTTTTAAAAATCAACCTTTTCAGACTCCTAAAACGCGGCGCCGTGTGGACGATCGACCAGAAACGATGCGGTTCCATGAAACGGCGGCGTCCTGTGGGCGGGGCTTAAAGACCCCGAACATACTCCGATAAGAAGAAGAAGAGTTTGGCTGTGACGTCAGCCAGCCCCCATAAAAAAATTCTCGTTGGGCAGAAGAGTTCGTACTCTGTGGAACTGCTGTGGAACTGGTGGGCCACGCCCCCTCGCAGCAGGCCACGCCCCCTTTTATCTTTTCAACGGATTATTTCTCTCTTCAAATGTCAGTTTCAGTTAAAAAAAAAAGAGCCGCCATGTTGGTCGGTCCGGTTTTAACCGCTGGAGCTGACAGCCCTTGCGTGATGCGTTCAGGTGCATCACGTAAACTCCGCTCAGTGCTACGGGCTACATGCTAAAATGCCGTCGTTTTGTTTGGCAAGACATTCGGGGGGCCGAACGTCCTTCTTGTCCTTCAGGGGGACGAACTGACCTTCAGTCACATTAGCGCCAGCAGAGTTCAGCCGCTCAACTGCTAAATGTAGCACCGAGCTATGCTACGTGCTACGTGCTAAGGAGCTTCAAGAAGTTGCGTTTTTCAGTGGCTCCGAGCACCGTCGCCGTGGAAACGGACTCCCAAAATGCTCAGGCATGGAAAAGGTATTCATATAGCATCATGCATTCGAACGTTTATTGTTTTCACTTGAGAATGTTGTCGCGTAAACAGGTAGCGCTATAGAATAGAACAGACTAGAATAGAATAGAATAGAATGGGACTGGAAATGAACTGATGAAGACGAGCCGCACGAACCAGAATCCTCAGCAGGCTGGCCGTGACCAGACCCATACTGCAACTAGTCTCTCTCTCTCTCTCTCTCTCTCCTCCTCCTGATGTAAACACACAGTCGCACAGCGGTGTGGGAGATGGCAGATGCACATGTTGTTCCAGAGAGCACACTACTTCAAAAAGCAAAAAAGAAAAGTAAAAGCTTCACCCTCGCAGCCTGCTGCAGCGCCACACTGCCCTCTAGTGGCCGCCGGGCGTACAGCAAGCCGGAGCACTGCAGATGATTTCATCCCTCCTACATCGATAACAAGTGGTTTCTCTCCAGCTCGTCTTATCGTCTGAGGATTCTCAAGCATCTTTAAACGGCTCCGTCGTCGGCTGATAGAGACTCTCCAGGATTGCCTGATTCCGTCGCTTGATTATTTATTTATATGCGCGTAATAATATCGCTGCAGACGCTTTGTCTCTGTGAGGCGTTCACTTCACATGTGGAGCTCTCTTCAAAGAAACACGCAACATCAGGCCCGTGGCCTAAAACTGTCAAACCAGAGGTTCCAATCCTGGCAAACCACCAAGAAAAGTCTGACAATTACCAAATAATACAGGGATTTTATTTTTTATAGCAAATTTCTTTAGCGCAGCAAAAACAACACAACATTCAGACTCGAGCTGAGGTGTCGGTGATGCTACCGTGGAAGCTACGGAACTAGCATTAGCTTCAAAATGATGTAGAAACAACCGTAATGCAACAGGTACATAAGAATTTTGGACATTTTAATGTCTTTTGAAACAATAATAATCATAATACATTTTATTTGTAATGCACTTTACATTTGGCAAACAAATCCCAAAGTGCTACGATAAAAAAATCAAGTTCTGTACTAATTGTGTTTGGTTTTGTGAAAATATTCTTTGTTGCACCAAAAAGAAAAACTTAAAAATAAAACTTTCTAAAAGTTGTTATAGCTCTATTTGACTCAGACACTGGACTTTGGCTGTATGTTCACCTAAAATATAAAAATATGTTTGCCCCTCCCCGATCCAGTGCGATCAAACATGGGAACACCCCCCCCCCAAAAAAAGTGTGTTGCTCCAAGCAGCCAATCAGAAATCAAACCCTATAAAGTGTCATCGGGGGGTTTAGCCAATTACAATCAAGCTAGGCTCCTCCCCTTTTGAGTCCTCCCAGAATCAGGCAGCTCTGCTCTGGCACATGGCGCCACGAGAGGAAGTACTTCCTTCCTCTTCCCATAGATGGGCGTGTGTGGGCGGAGCCAGTCCAGCTCACACAGACACAGCAGATTCTGAATGCAGCTCCTAGGATCTGAAATTCAAATGGAGGGAAAATCAAGGAGAAGAAATAAACTTTGAATACAAGTTTTTTCTGGAACCAACGAGACTATGTGAAAGTGTTGAAAAACTAAATAATCCGACCCCTTTAGAACCTCGGACCTCCGTCACCCCCCCCCCCACCCCCACCTCGGCTTTGGAACCTCTTGGCGAAACTTCCTCGTCTCTTAAAAGTGCACATTTCCGAACTTCCCCTGAAATAAATCTTAAGTTTTGTACTTTAAAGTCCACGTTCTTTGTCAGGTTTAACACCGTCCCCAGATGCCCCCCCCCCCCCCCATCACCACCACCACCACGACGGTCCCACAGAGCCCCCGGAGACCCGGCTCTTCTAATAAGGAGGAGATATTGCATTTTAATTACCCTCCGCGGAGCCCTGCATCACCAGCCCAGAGCAAAATATACAGACGACGGTGTCAGTTTAAAGGTAAACAGACTGGGATCTGGCTGCTTTAACTGCAGTCAAATTAATGTTCCTGCTATAATTAAAGCCCAGATATCTCCACTTCCTCCCCCGCGCCGCCGTGACACCAGGATTTTGTTAATTAGAACTGTCAGAAAGGCCAGAACATGCACCTTTCGGTTTTTTTTTCATATACTGCAAACATAACACATTTCTCTTTGCTCAGAGTTCATTTTCCACCAATAAATCAACTGCTAAAAGATAAGTGACCAAAAAAAAAAAAAAAGTGTGTGGGGGTGGGGGGGGGGGGGGGGGGGGGGGTGTGGCTTCCAGTTCTGGCGCAGGTCAGAAAGTGTTTTATTAATTCCAAACGTGGTGATAAATGGCTGCTGAAACACTGGTGCTGGACTGTGAGGGGACAGGTGGAGGGGGCGGAGCAAACACACAATCATTATCCCACTTCATCACCAACCGACTCCCACAATGCATTTGGCAGCACGACTTCGTGACGGCGACAAATTAGGTGTTTGACCCCCCCCGAACAAGGACCGTTTGGCGTCTCGCTGGACTGAAGCGCTGAGCTGGCGTCAAGAAACCCAGAGGGGGAGACAGAAGACACCCCCAACTGTCTCACAGAGCCCCCAAAGTGCCACAGAGACCCCAAAGTGTCAGAGAGACCCCAAAGTGTCAGGAGACCCCAAAGTGTCAGGAGACCCCTAAATGTCTCATGAACCCCCCAAAAGCCACCAAAGTTCTCAAGGGGTCCTTAAAAGTCTCATAGAGTCCCTCAAAGTACAACAAAGCTCTGAATAGTGTCAAAGAGCCCCCCAAAAGTCTTATTGAACCCCCTAAAAGTTTTAAAGAGACCTCCAAAAGTCTTGTTGAAACCCCTAAAAGAGACCTCCAAAAGTATTGTAGAGCCCCCTAAAAGTCTTGTTGAACCCCCTAAAAGTCTTATTGAGCCCCCTAAAAGTCTTAAAGATACCTCCAAAAGTATTGTAGAGTCCCCTAAAAGTCTTATTGAACCCCGTAAAAGTCTTATAGAGCCCCCAAAATCTCACACAGCCCCAAATGTCTCAAAGAGCCCTGTAAAGGTCTTATAGAGGCCCCTAAAAATCTCAGAGCCTCCAAAGGTCTCACAGAGCCCCCTAAAAGACTCACAGAGGCCTTCCAGAAATCTCACGAACCCATAGAGTCTCAAAAAAGTCTCACAGAGCCCCCAAATGTCTGACACGGACCCCCCAAAATATGTCATTGAGCCTCCAAGTCTCACCGACAGGAGTGTATCGTGTCTGGAGTCAATTGTAAATCACACAGGGTTCAAAGTTTATACTAATCCCGTTAGCAGCTAGCAGCTAACCGCTACATTTAACAGAGGTGCTTTATAATATCAGCCTCCCGCTTTAAAACAACACCAGTATATAAGTTTTAACAAGGAAACATATTAAAACATTCAATCCTGATCCAACTCAGATGTTCTGACGTGTTTCTGCAGCGTTGAGGTTCTATGTGACCTCATGACCACATGTTTCACTTTGTGACCTCATGACCACATGTTTCACTTTGTGACCTCATGACCACATGTTTCACTTTGTGACCTCATGACCACGTTTCACTCTGTGACCTCATGACCACGTTTCACTCTGTGACATCATGACCACATTTCAATTTGTGACATCATGACCACGTTTCACTCTGTGACATCATGACCACGTTTCACTCTGTGACATCATGACCACATGTTTCACTCTGACATCATGACCACGTTTCACTTTGTGACCTCATGGCCACGTTTCACTCTGTGACATCATGACCACGTTTCACTTTGTGACCTCATGACCACGTTTCACTCTGTGACATCATGACCACGTTTCACTTTGTGACCTCATGACCACGTTTCACTCTGTGACATCATGGCCACGTTTCACTTCGTGACATCATGACCACGTTTCACTCTGTGACATCATGACCACATGTTTCACTTCGTGACATCATGACCACGTTTCACTCTGTGACCTCATGACCACATGTTTCACTTTGTGACCTCATGACCACGTTTCACTCTGTGACCTCATGACCACGTTTCACTCTGACATCATGACCACGTTTCACTTTGTGACCTCATGGCCACGTTTCACTCTGTGACATCATGACCACATGTTTCACTGTTGCTTTGATCTCACCATGTGACACTGCTTGTGCCCTCCTCTGCTTTATTGACGCTGCAATGAAATGATAAAACGATGTGCGCGACGTGAACACTTCAGACTGTCGACTTAATTAACCGTGAAGGTAATTTAATTTTAGCCAGCATGATATAAGTAAATGAGGATCCCGACTCCTGCTGCGTTCGCTCCTCTTTAATTGACTGTTGGCTTTACAACAAACTGCCTCATAAAGGAGCGATAATTACCTGAGATGTGAGGTGAAATCATTAAGACGCCCTGTGGGGGGGGAAAAAAGAATCACACTCATGTTTTGGGGACGTTTGTCTTCATATGTGATAAACCAAAACATAGAAAAACTTGTGTTTTTAGTTGCTCAGCAGAACGAGAGTTCCACTGCAACGCTGGGACTATTTTTATTTGAGAAAATTAAACAACGATTTGCAAATTATCAGTCATAGGAAACTTCAAAATCTAAATTATTACGCACAACTGGAAATACTATGTTTAACGACTAATAATGGTTTGGATTTATTTATTTTTTTTCCAGTGAGGAAAATGTACTTTATCTTGAAAGATTTAGTTTATTTTATTCATAAACTATTCGTTTATTTATCTGTTTATTGATTCATATTATTTTTATTTAGTAATGCTTATTTATTTTTTGACATTTTATGAGTTTCGATATTATTCCTCGTGTACATATGACTCGTTTTCTGTTCTCATGAGTCGGAAATTTCCCGTTTCCCCACTTGCACTGTTATATCATCAGTTTTTATTTATTTATTTTATTCCCTTTTTTTTTTTTTTTTTTAATAAATTGCATCTCCTTTATGAACTGTTCGTTGGGCTGTAATTCACGTGGTGTCCAGCAGATGGCGGCAGAAGAACAAACATCACAGCTTCACTCATTCTGAAGGGCAGTTTTGTTTTGTTTTGTTTTTTTCTGACCGGCTGATTAAACTGAAGAACTTTCTAAACATTCCTCAGTCGCTTCTGCACTTTATTTTCTGAATTCTGACAGAATTAGAAGCATTTGATGGTGAATCCCCCCCCCCCGTGTCTTCAGAGGTCGTTGTTTGTATCTTCAATGAATGAAGATTAGAACTGTATATATAATTCTAAAGTATTTTTTTAAACGTGACTTCAATCACGTGATTTCTTTCCAAATGGCAGAACATTATTACATCGTCGCCTCCTTTTTACGCTGGGAAACTCACATTATTAGCTTTTATTATTGGCTGTGAAATCATGATTCATTTCTTTTTTTTTGGAATCCAAGAGGATTTTTTTGACAAATTATCCTATTTTTTAGTGTTTATTCATCATTTTTTTGTCGCACTGCGTCTTATTGTCAATTGTGCAAAAGCCAAAGACTTTGTTACGTGTGAATATGAAGAAAAACATATTTTAAATTCCAGCTACAGGTCCAAAGAAATTAATAAAAAATAGAAAGTAAAGGCTCGGAGCTTTATCATTGTCAGGAATTGTAACTATTAATAAATGTTCTCCTTTATTGACCTTATCTTTGATTAAATTAACATTTGAAATAAGCGATTTTTGTAAATGAACGATGAATCTTTAAAAACCTGTTCGGTTAAAATCCTCCTGTTCCCAGAGATCCTGACAAATCCTTCTACAAAATGTTAATGAGGATTCAGATCTGCTCTTCACCGTCGAGACAAAGTCGTCACGTGACCTTCTACTCGTGAGGAATTATATTAAATCGATCCTCCCGAAAGCTACTGAGTCACTTGAAATCTACATAAACCTGATTCTGCTTTCCGAGGTTCCATCTTTTGTTTATGTCGAGTCAATATAACCTGAAATATTCAGCTGAATGGATCATTAATTATCTTGCAGTGAAATCAAAGTGGTTCCACTTCATAATAATGACATCAAAGAAGTCAGATTCACTTTTCCAGCATAAAAGGAAAGAATAAATACACCAATTCAACTTTTAAACTGTTTATTTTCACTTCCAGGTGGAAGATTTCTTATTTTCAATAACTTTTATGTCTTTTATGTTTGATTTAAGAGTGACAAATGTAATTAAAAGGCATTAAATTGCATTTAAAGTTACAATTTTAACGTTTTTATTTCAGTTTTAAGGAAAAGCAATCGTGAGTAAGATATCTTATTTTGTCTATATTTACATGAACGCATAAAGTTTCAACCGATCAAACGTTTGCAGCATCATTATGAACGCGAGGCACTGACGTCAGCGCGTGCACGCACGTAACGCGCGCGCCTTGTTGACTTGAGGCTGTTGGTGGAGGAGAGAGAGAGAGAGACGCCGTGCTCTGATTGGCTGCCAGTCTTTGGTACCCAGCCACGTCAAAGAAGATGCCGTTTATGGAGAAGATTAACCGGAACTTGACCCTTCAAAATAAAACTAAACTTCAATTCAACGTTTAACTTTTTCTTATGGTGTCAATTTGGCCCGGGGACCAAATCCGACAGGAAAGAGGCTTAATAGTGTGAATAAAATAAAATTACAAAATTATACATTTTCATTTATACCCATTTTATTTGTAGAGCATTAAAAAACAAAAATGTTTCTCATTATCTATTAACAATAAGATCAAACACCTGAAAAACACACTAACTAAAATATATACATGAGTACGTAAACAGAACATCCATAAATAAATAAACTAAAATACACCACGACACAATAAATTGTAGTATGTTTGTTTTTTTTATTAAATTAAAATGTCTCCTCCAACATGAGTTTCATTCCATCGCAACTCACTTTCCACACCAACAACGATGTTTGACTGCCGTGAAACAAATAAGCATTGTGTTGTCAAACAGAAAATAATGTATTTCTGATTTTCACATAAGCCATCAAAGCAACACAAGAAATGTACAAATGAAACCAATGGGTCTTTCAAAACAAAATAAACAATATTTCCTATAATGTTTCCAGGCTGCAACATTTTCAATTCGATTTTATTTCTATTGCACAAAAATACAACACAGTGAACTTGAACTGAAAAAAAACAACAATTTCACATGAGAAAGTATAGAGGAGACAGTTGAAAGGAAAAACTGCCTTTTAACAGGAAGAAACCTGTTTTTTTAAATGAAATATATGGCAAAAGTAGAACATTCCTGTTTATTTTTTATTAATTATTAAGACTAATATTTATTATTAATAATATTAATTCTTATTAGTAGTAGTAGTATTGTTAGCATTATTAGTATTGTAATTATTATTATTAATAATACTAATAACAATACGTTTCCGGTCTCGCGGGACTCTCCAACCGGAAGTGGTTGGCGCCGCTGCCTCGAGCTTCACGCTGGTCCTCAGAAGAGGAGAAACAGGAGAGGATGTGACCGAGCCTGGCGTGCCTCCTCGGGCCTGTCTGTGTGTGTTTCCCCGCCCGTTCCGCGGACATGGAGCTCGGTGGACGTTAACCGGAGGAGGAGGATGATCCGGCGGCAGGTGCTTCTTTCCCAGGTGAGTCCGCCTCCATTGTGTCGGCGGACGTCCGCCTCCGGCGGCGGCCCTGCGCCCCGGATAACCCGCGGTATGCGTCCCTCGTCCTCCCTCCCTCCCTCCCTCCTCCTGTCCGGATGCTCCGAGCCGTGTCAGCACCGGGAGAGGAGCGTAGGTCCCCCCCGGCTTCGGTCGCTTTATCTCCCCGGTTCGGAGCTCACAGTTCGCGGATGCGGTCCCTCCTCCTCCCCGCCAGACTCCGTCCTCCATCAGCCTCATTCTCCGCCGCTGCCAGCGAGCGACAGCATCCCGAAAACGTCACACTTTTTCGCCCTTTTCTCCTAAAATCGAATCACCCCGAGGTACGGAAGACAAGCCGAATCAAAGCTCGGATTCCACTATTAATAGAAAACTTGTCATATTTCATTTTAATGTCCCACATTGCCGAGTAAACGGCGGAGTGTTAAAATTGTGGATTTTCTCAATGGGGTCTGGTGTGGTGGGTTTCACTGTGGAGAAGCCAGGCCCCCCCCAACGCCCTACTTTCCCTTGATTTTTGGGGTTGACGTGAGGAGAGGATCCCCCCCCCCCCCCCTCTCAGTGTGTGGGGGTCCCCATCCTCCAAATCCTCTTAAACTCTGAGGCACCACATGTTTATTCACCTTTTGTTTCCCTCGCTATTAAATCAACTGTTACATTATTCTGATATCTTCTGATATGCATGTGGGGAAAACCTGAGTTCACATGAATCATGTTCATCTCGGTATTTAAAGCTCATGTTGACTTCCTGTGTCGGTGGTTTTCTCCTCCGACATGCCACAGATTTCCCCACCAGATATTTTTAACATGCGCATAAATATTTAATTTTCTCCCTGTATACTTTGTTGCCATTTAAAGGCACAGTATACAATTTTTAACTTCCTTTTTAAAAAAAAACACAAAATATCCGAGCATTATTAAAGAAAACAGCCATCATTATATATTTACATTGACGTATTGTGCTGTCCTGAATAGTGTAGTAAGATAAATAGTAAAACAACATCTGGCGTTGGGAGTCACAGATACAGTACCGATACAGTACCGATACTTTATGAAATGTCTTCAGTGTAATATCGGTTCACAACAGATATTATGGCAACACCATCCTGATACTCTGTCCAAAAACTTTGGTATACGGTAGAGATATCATCCTGAAACAATACCGAAGACTTTGTGAAAATTATCGGTATGGTATCAGTACATGATGTTGATACTTAATGCAAAGGTTTCAGTGTCGTATTGGTTCACGGCAGATGTTCTAGCAATCAGTCCTGATTTATGAATACAATGAGATATAATCCCAATGCGATTCTTGATTTTCTGCTAAAAGTATCGGTACTGGATCAGTATCGTGCTGTTCTACGATAGTAATATGATACTGATACTTTACCAAAGGTTAACAAAGGTTTCAGTATCGCATCGGTTCATGACAGATAGTCACTTTTTGTCCATATGTTTTTTTTAAAACATGGTAAATGTGCGTCATGTATTTTTATTATATTGGTCAATAACAAATCAAATCCTCCTCTTTCTCATCAGGAATCTTTTTTTTCTGAACCGTAAAAAATTATGAAACTTCGGGATTAGAAAGTCAAAATAATCCAAAATGTCATTTTACCTTTCGAAAGCATCACTTAATCTGTTGAAGTTGGTTTTTATGACGTTCTGGTGACGATCTGAATGTTGACGGAAGTGAAAAATTCCAAATGGCCGACGACGAGGAGTTTCCCCCGACTTCGTAATTCGAGGGAATCCCGGGGAAGTCCGTGAGAAATGGCCGTTGCCAGATTATAGATCATCTTTCCACTGAAACATCAGATTATAGAGCATCTTCCTACTGGAACATCCGATTATAGATCATCTTTCCACTGAAACATCAGATTATAGAGCATCTTCCTACCGCAACATCCGATTATAGAGCATCTTCCTCCTCTAACGTCAGATTATAGAGCATTTCCCACTGAAACATCAGATTATAGAGCATCTTCCTCCTGTAACACCAGATTATAGAGCATCTTGCTACTGAAACACCGGATAATAGAGCATCTTGCTACTGAAACCTCAGATTATAGAGCATCTTGCTACTGAACATCTGATTATAGAGCATCTTCCTCCTCTCACTCATTAGTTGATATGTAAATTAATTCCCCAAAACACCTTATGGTTTTAAGTTGGATGATTTCAGTTGTGACTGTGGATTAAACAATTATTTTATGGATGAGGTTTGTTTAATTTTGCAGTCAACTAAATAAAAACAATCCCCCCCCCCCCCCCCCAAAAAAAATAAAATAAAACTAAAACAAAAACAAAAACAGGCTAAATGTTAAAGCCGTTGTTTGCAGCAGAGCAGCTCTTCCACGCACGGCAGCTCGCTTTGTGCGAAACATCAAAGCTCCGGCACGACCAATCGGAAGCGGAGTAGGAATAAAGATAACGGCGTGTTTTACGCGGAGCGCCATCTGGAGGGGCACAGGTTCCCGCGGAGCCTGAAGCTCTGGGATGAACCCCGCCAGCAGCCCGGCTGCTCATGAAGCCACGTTTATTGGGTTTGAATTGATTTCCAGGAAGCGGCGCGGAGACGCTCGTTCAGGCTGGAGCTCCGCCCCCTTCCTGCTGCTGCTGCAGCTGCTGCTGCTGCTGCTGCAGCTGCTGCGTGACACCATGACCACCTTTTACTATTCTCCTCCATCACAAGCCTTCGTGACCACAAATGTTCGTTTCTTACCAAATTAATTGTCTAAAAGTAAAAATACCACGACTTCAAAGTCCTCTTCAGTTTTCCTGCAGTTTATGTTGCATCAATGACATTTAAAAACTTCAATGCTGCTATTTTATTAATGCTATTTTAGGTTGTTTTTGGGGACCTTTTCAGGCTTATCATTGAATTATGGAATTCAATTTCAATTTATTTTGAGCCATTTTAGTTGCCAATACAAAAACTTGGCAGTTATTTATTTATTTATTTCATTTATTTATTTATTTTAAAGAAATGTTCTTTTTTTCTCTCCATGACAACAGATGCTGATCTCTGATCTCCATGAGGCGCCTCTCTCATCCGCTTTGTATGGGGATTTATAAAAAAAAATTTTTTTGCATTTTTGGGGGGATTTATTGAAAAATGGTGGAACGTTAACGTCCCAAAATCTACTGGAGACGTCCTGGGATGATGACAAATTATCCTTGAAAATGTCACGCAATTTGCGTTAATAGTTTTTGCGAGAAGTTGGTCAAATGCATACAAACCAATCAATTAATTAATTAATTAAAGTACACTTTCTTCGGCTAGTATGAACACCCGGGTTCCTGCGGCGCTCATCTGACGCTCATTAATGGAAATGTGCAGGAAAAACCGCCGAATATTATCAAATGTTTCTTGATTTTCAGATTTAGTGGGTCAGAATGTTTATCGGCTCAATACGCAGCCCGACGACCACGTGTTTTTGTTTCTTTTTCTTTCCCGTGGACAGGATCAAAGGATCAAAGGGCTCCCGTGTCCCGCGGTGATTAAATCACCGATCGCTGGACGAGAGGCTTTTACCCGTATCGGCCGGGTTTTTACATGAGCACTGAAGTTAATAATCATGTCGACTTGAACGCGATTATACCAGTTAATTACGCCAGTGTCAAGAACAGGCAGGAAGGACGGGGGGGGGGTATTTCCCCGGAGAGCCCGTGTGTCAGCGGCGGCGCTAGCTGTGGCGCCGTACCGATACGCTGGCGTGGAACTAATGAGGACTGTGGGGATTTCAGCGGGAGCTTCGTATAAGACGCCAGAGTCCCTGCATTCGCACTTGTTTGCATATGTGTGCCAACGTGTTGATGCTGAAGCCCCCCCAGCCCCCCCCCCCCCACACCACCCCCCCCACCCCCCACCCCCTCAATCTAATCTAAATTAGGCCCCGTTAAAACGACAAGGCTACGAAATGGACAAAATACGACAAGTGGACAAAAGTAACGTCTTCTTCCTTTGCAGGCGCGTCTTTTCACCACCGCACCATCATTGACATGTGACCATGTGACCATGTGATCATGTGACCATGTGACCATGTGATTGGATGTACATGAAACCCAATGACATGTTTTTGGAATAATGTTTTCAGCTGTCTGTTAGTGTGTGCGTGTGTGTGTGTGCGTGTGTGTGTGTGTGTGCGTGTGCGTGTGCGCGTGCGCGTGCGTGTGTATTGGCCATATTTGTCTGAGGAGGTCACTGTGTCTTTGTCTCTCAGTTTCCTTCTGTCTGTCCATCTGTGCTCGTCCTCAATTATTCATCGTGTCCAAGATGAAGTATGAAGATGAAGATGAAGATGATGATGATGATGATGATGATGATGCACCTGACATCCACAAGCTGCATTCACTGCTTTTTTTGCTTTCTGTGTTGTTTGTTTGTTTGTTTGTTTGTTTGTTGTTTTTTTGTTTTTGTAACACGCCGCCCTTCTCCTCCCACTTCCCTCAGGTTTTGCTCTGCTTTGGGTTGACTGGTCATTATGCTGATGCAGCTCTGTAGTTTCAAGGTCAGTGTCCCCCTCCACCCCCCCCCCCCCCCCCCCACCCACACCTCCCTCCCCCCTCCCCTCCCCGACACCTCCATGTGCCCGCTTCCCTCCGCCACCTTCATCTCTCACCGTGAGATCAGACTCGATCTCAAAAACCCCAAACGGAACCGTCTTTTCACCAACGTTTGACGACGTCACACCCGACTGGCCGCACGAAACCGTTAGCGCGTTCCGTCAGGCCTGGCTGAACCGCCGTGCCCCCGAGCCGCTTCCCAACTGGAGCGTCCTCTGATCCAACTGACCCTACCCTACCCCACCCCCCTCCACCCCCCACCCCTACCCCGTCACGTTGGGACTCGGCTGGTAATGATGCCGCGTCTTGCAGTCGATCAGAGATTTAGAAAGTCTCCGTCTCCAAAAAGTCACGGTCAGAAGATGAATCCTGCCTATTTAATGTGGAGTTTAATCTGAAAGTTCCATCTCTGGTCAGTTAAACGTAAAGTTTTAATGTCAGAAGATGTTAAAGAATAAACTTTTAGTGATTATATGGGATATATGGAGCAAAAAAAATATGTAAATCAGTCGTTTTAAGGATTAAATATCTGATGACTTTCTTGTCTGAGGCGATCTTTAGAATATCTGCAGTAATAATATGAATTTAAGAGTTTTACAGTTCCTCTACAAGGTTTTCTTTAATGTTTTATAATAACTGGCAGAAAGTCTTAATAAATTAATAAAGAGAGACTTGAGTTTCTTTTAAATTGTGAAAAAACAACAACATTTAAATACACATTAAAGCCCAGAAGTCATGTCTGCGTCACTAAAGAGCTTCGAAAAAAGAAAAAAAAAGACAATCTGAAGCTTCCGTTTGTCCTCGAGATGCCTTGACGCTCGTCACGTTGGTTTTTCCAGCGTCTGAATGATTGTCGGATGTGACCCTTTCGTCCCATTAACTCCACGTGACGCATGAAAGCAGCCGGAGAAAATGTTTTCCCAGAGCCGGTTTTGACGAGATTGAGACACAGACTCACTGTGACGCCATACCGTCCTCTGATATTAGACGTTTCCACCAGAACACAAAGAGTACCGTGTATTCCTGTTGTGCCGGAAAAGAGATGTCAGACGACAGAACAAGGTTTAAGAAAGGGGAATAAAAAAACGTTGTTTTCATCGTGATATTTTCGGTTTGACCAAACTAACGTGACTTCCTGTTGCCCTGGTAACGCTCCATGGGGTATTCCAGTCATGCAGTTAGCTCAGGAGCTCGTTGACTTTGGGTAAAGGTCATACCGGAATCCACGTTGTACTTTTACCTTCAGTCTGGCCCCCTTAAGTATCTCAGGTGAATATGTGTGGGGAAAAAAATGTTAATTAAACACTCGTTTTCCCTTTAAAATTGCTCCAATACCGGTAAAGTTGACGTAACGTAACTGCAGGTGGATTATCCTCAGTTTTCCGTGAACGTGGCTGGAGAACTTTATAGAATCTCATCTTCCAATCGGAAATAGCAAAGACAGTCGAGATGATCTTCAGCAGGAAAGACGTCTGGAAAGCCTTTCAGTGTCTCCGTTCATTGGCCGTGGGTGAAAATCGGAGGGAAATCCTCCGGCGTGCCATTGGTCCATGTCTCCCTTTGGCACACGACGCCTGACAGACGGACTTCACGCTGGTTTAGCAGCTCGATCTCCGGCTGATTCGTCGTCTAGACCGAGACCCAGACGACACTTCAAGCTGGACACTGAGACACGCATGAGAGGAAACCTGTCTTTTATTATCTTTACTTTGCAGTTTGAACATTTAAGCCCAAGTATCTTTTGATAAACCTCAATAAAACGGCTCCTGCCGCTTCCTTAGAACTCTTAGAACATGCTTCAACCAGAACTCTGGGTGAAGCATGTTGGACCACGTGCCTTCTGATTCCGTGATAACCTTCTACCCCCCCCCCCACCATTTTTTTCATATATTTGGTTGCAGAACTTGTACCAGAATCGGTTCCTGGGTCTGGCGGCCATGGCCTCCCCGACCCGTAACGGCCAGACGCGGCAGCGCTGTAAGGACGCCAACCGCCACAGCTACGGGCCCGAGTCCTTCGCCGTCAACGGCCTGAACCAGGAGGCCTTCATGCTGGGACTGTCGCGCTCCACCAGCGACACCGACCTGGTCTCGCCGGACGCCCGCTCCACCCTCACCATCAACTCCTCCCGCTACACCATCGGCCAGTCGGAGGACCTGGTGATCACGTGGGACATCAAGGAGGAGGTGGACGCCGGCGACTGGATCGGGATGTACCTCATCGGTAGGCCGTGTCACCTTCGACGTTCTGGGGAACTGGAGCGACTTTCCGGGGGTCTTCGCCTTCACCGGCTTCCTCTCTCTCTCTCTCTCTCTCTTTCTCTCTCTCTCTCTCTCTCTCCCTTCCCCAGACGAGGCTCTGTCGGAGAACTTTCTGGACTACAAGAACCGAGGCATCAACGGATCTCACAAGGGACAGATCGTGTGGAAAATCGACTCCAGCTCAAACTTCAGCGACTGTAAGTGGCTGTAAGAAACGTGACAGATTTTAACCAGGAAGATTGGGATTATAAAGACGTTGATGTCTTTCCCAGTCAGTCCCAGTCTGTCCCAGTCTGTCCCAGTCTGTCCCAGTCAATCCCAGTCAATCCCAGTCTGTCCCAGTCAGTCCCAGTCTTTCCCAGTCAGTCCCTGTTAGTCCCAGTCAGTCCCAGTCTGTCCCAGTCTGTCCCTGTTAGTCCCAGTCTGTCCCAGTCTGTCCCAGTCAATCCCAGTCTGTCCCAGTCAGTCCCAGTCTTTCCCAGTCAGTCCCTGTTAGTCCCAGTCAGTCCCAGTCAGTCCCTGTTAGTCCCAGTCTGTCCCAGTCTGTCCCAGTCTGTCCCAGTCTGTCCCAGTCAATCCCAGTCAATCCCAGTCAATCCCAGTCTGTCCCAGTCTGTCCCAGTCAGTCCCAGTCAGTCTCAGTCTGTCCCAGTCAGTCTCAGTCAGTCTCAGTCAATCCCAGTCAGTCCCAGTCAGTCTGGGCCGAGCAGGCAGCTTTTCTATGACCTTAATCTGCTGGTGTCCCCCAAGCTGCTCGCTTTTGTCCTCCTCTTTTTTTCCCCCACATTTCACATGTGATTAGTGTCACCTGTCAGCTGTCACGGATCTCTATTGAACGGCTCATAGCAAAAGCTTGTATTTTTTTATTTTTTTATTTTTTAGTTGAATTGTTTTGGGCTAATTGGACCGTCTCGTCCACAGCCGAGACGCAGGTCTGCTTCAGGTACTACCACGGAGTCACCGGAGTGCTGAGGGCCACCACGCCCAGCGTCACCATCAAGAAGGGCCCCGTCCCGGTGAGTCCAGCCAGCCAATCAGAAATTAAACCCTATATAGTGTCATCAGGGGTTCAGCCAATCACAATATAGGTAGGCTCCTCCCCACCCCCCCTTTGACTCCTCCCACAATCAGCCAGCACATGGCACATGGCACCACGAAAGGAAGTACTTCCTTCCTCTTCCCATAGATGGGCGTTTGTGGGCGGAGCCAGTCTAGCTCACACAGACACAGCAGATTCTGAATGCAGCTCCTATGATCCGATATTCTAATGGAGGGAAAATCAAGGAGAAGAAATAAACTTTGAATACGAGGTTTCTGGACCAACGAGACCATTTGAACATGTTGGATAAAATGACCCTTTAATGTTCTTGTTGCTCTTTTCTAAGTTGGGTATTAAAACAAACTCACTTGTTGACAATGTGGGATTTTAATCTGAAAGAGCCTCGGTTAAACCGCTCCGTCTTGGTTTTTTATTATACTTCAACCATATCCAGTTGGTTCTTCTCTCACTTTGCAGGACGGTAAGGCTACTTGGACAAACGCCCCAAAAGACGTTTCAGGGTCGTTTCAGTCATTCTGGGTTCATCGGATTCATATTTTTAATCACAATGAAGGGAAATTATTACAGGAAAAAAACAGCACCATTAAACCGTTTTCAGTGTTTCTGCTGCTTCCATGTTTTCAAAATCTTCCCACGTAAACGCGAAACTTTTCGAAAATGAAGTCATGAACGAGCTATAAGGACGCTAGTTGTGTGAATCCCTTCTTGCTCTATTACTTTTCAAGCAGTACGTTGAAAGTAAAAGTGTTAAAAACTGGCCTTTGCGCTTCAGAGTGATCGGGAATCAACACATCGGTGCGTCAGGCGTGTTTTCAAATCTTTTCCGAAAGCTTCCGCCAGTCGTCCTGCTATCAGGCGGGCGTCCAGCCGGGCGATTGGATTTCCACGGCCGCTTCCCATCCTGCTGCTGGAAATGCTGATGGACCCAGAACTTGATCTGCACTCGCTTCCTGAGGACAGAGGAATAAAAATAACCAGCTTAGGACGGAAGACAGAGAGAGAGGGATGGGTGGGGGGGGGGGGGGGGGGGGGTGGAGGATGGGGGAGGGGAGGGGGGGGTGCAGAGAGCTCAGACCGACCCTGTTCAGGTGCGTCAGTCGGGGTCCTGGAGGTCCGGGAGGAAGGGACGAGGAAGACGAGCGAGGGACGGACGGAGGGGACGCCCTGCTGCTGTGAGATGGACGCCACGTGTTTCCAGCTGGGACTGTTGTCTCCACGGCGCCCCAAGAGGACGAGCGGGACGAGGACGAATGGGACGAGGACGAGTGGGACGAGGACGAGCGGGACGAGGACAAGTGGGACGAGGACGAGCGGGACGAGGACGAGCGGGACGAGGACGAGGCTCGGCTGGATCGCCTGGCTCAACGTAAATATCGGGAGTCCTCAGAGACAATAGGACATAGATTCAGCCGGCGTCGGCTTTCCAGACGCGAGTAGAACGTAGAGGCGGCCGTGGCTCTGCCTGTCGGAGTGTCCTTGAGCAAGACGCTGAACCCCGAACTGCTCCCCGTGGAGGGACTGGGCGCCTGGCATTGGCGGTGTTGGTGTGAATGTGTGTGTGAGCGGGTGAACGTAGGGCTGCCCAACTAATATATACAGCAATTGAAAACCGTTTATTGATTGGTAGACTGTATCTCTTTATTTGGGACCTTTTCAAAATAAAAGACAATAAAAGAATAATGATAGTACCAGTTATACTATGAGAAAATGTATGTTTATAATCATGACAATAATAATAATCCATAAAGTGGCATTACCGACATCTGCTGGTTTTTATCTACATTGTTTCCTGTGGTTTACTCTGAAAAATATGTATTTTTCATGCTTGGCCACTAGAGGGTGCTGTTTTGTAAATGAAACCGTTCACTCGTCACAGCAGAGAACGACTCGCTAGAAACAATATAAACAATGTGAGGACATCCCAGTGGGCAGGCGGTGAGGTTTGGATTGTCGCCACGGCGACCGTCAAAATAAAAGCACCAAGTCCCAGGAGACTGCGGACCGGGCGTCACGACGCCGCGCAGCCAAACGTTGTTGTTATTGTTTAACGACTGAGCATGTGCAGAACTGTTCGCGTAAGACGGAGCGGCGCCCGAGCGTTTTTCATTCTCAGCGGCTCCGAGTGCCATTATTGTGTTAAAAGATCATTTCCACTTGAGACTGTCGGTGAAAATCCCCCTTCCTGTTACATCACCGGAGGCTCCTGAACTGTACAGACTCTCCTTGTGTGTTCTTAAAGCGGCCGAGCTTCCGTCTCTGCAGTAGATTATATAAATTGTGCGGCAGACAGATGAAGTCGTCGCCGGGTTGATCTGGGAGATTAGAATCTCTGGGAGGAGACTTCCCCCTCTCTCTCTCTCCCTCTCTCTCTCTCTCTCTCCGGCGCTGCAGATTAGCATCTCATTATAATGAATTGGTCCAAACATCTGTCATTTCCCTGTCATCCCTTTATCTCCTTTGCTCTCGCTGCCACTTTACTTTCCGCCGTTGTTTCCAGCCGCTTGCGTCAGCGTCCGGGGATATTTTGAGAAAAACGCTGCAGGCCTCCGTCTGACGGAGAGAAAAAAAAACACAAAAAAAACTTTCGACGATATCTTTCGGCATCTACCGGACAATGTCGATATTTACATAATGTCACAAAACTGTCATAATAAATCCTCGTTTATCCGGCAATTTCTCCATTTTTTTTTTTTAAGTTTCACGATTTTGCATTTTTTTTACACGGAAATGTCAGAAACACTGAAAACATTGCAGTTAACTCTCCAGGCCACAAGTTGGCGCTGTTGGCTGTTTTTGTAATGTAACAACACACACATGCAGCAGAGGACGGTACGCTATGAACATTAGTATTCGTATAAACGGACAACGAAGTTGGATTGTTAATACGGCGACTGTCAAAATAAAAGTCCCAGGAGAATATGGACCTAGCGTCACGACACCATGGAGGAAATATTCTTATGGCCCAGCGACTTGCCGTGATTTACAGACTATTGAATATAAGCCGCGCCCACCGGATTTAAAAAAGTTCAAACAAAGAAAGGTCGGAGTTACGTGATGCACCTGAACGCATCACCACGTATGGAGCTCGTTTACCTGTAAAAATCCACAAATTAGCCGTTGTTGTGAAAAAAGTAGCAGCTTATACTTTGTAAATTACGAAGAAGAAATATTTACTACAACTGTTGGAGGCGAATGATTAACGACATTTCAAGTTATTTGCTGAACTAAAAAAAAAGTGCAGAATTGGTGAAATTGTAGACTTTTGTTAATAATTCAGCAGTTGATCTCAGAGTCTTTTTTTGTGTGTTTTTCCAGCCGAGCTCCTGGTTAATGGCGGGGAGTGTAAGATGAGCCGAGCAAAAACATTTCCCCTGCATGGTGGAGCCGACACACCACCACAGCAGTATTTACACCCCCCTTCCCTCCATCCCTCCCTCCCTCCCTCCCTCCCTCCCTCCCTCCCTCCCTCCTCACCTTCCTGGCTGCAGAATCAATGTCAGGATAATGAAGACAGAGTATTGATCACAGCTTTCTGCCGGCCTCGCTCAAAGTGGAGCTTTTTTTTAAAAAATCCAGGCAATTCCTGAACACGCGTGTTCGTCCGTCCGTCACTTAGCTTCGCGCTCCCGTCGTCATTGGAGTCTGGGGATTACAGTGTGTGTGTGTGTGTGTGTGTGGCGTGTGTGTGTGTGCAGGTCCTGAAGCCGGTGGTGAGTCCTGAAGTGAACCACACTCCGGGGAACAGGAGGCTCATCAACTTCTCCCTGTCAGGTAGGCCACGCCGCGCTGTCCGCCACTTAAAGCCGCCAGATCGAAGCGTCCACACTGGACGTCCCCGTGTGACCCCCCCCCACCCCCACTTCACCCCACCCCGGTCCGTCACCCAATCAGCAGCATCGATCGATGCCGGTCCACCTGCAGGGACGGGGGAGAATCGGGCCGAACCACATGAACCGTGACGTTTCCTGCTCACATTAGATCGACCTTTTAATTTGGTGAATAACCGGATTTCACTTGGTTCCCTGAGATTTGGTGGGGGGAACCAAACGTCTGAGTTGTGAAATGTTTGGTTACAAGCAAACGATTACATTCCAGTGAGTCATTATCCGAAACGGGAATCAAATAAAATACGTTAAAATAAAATAAAAGAAAAAGAATAGTACAATTATTTAATATTGGAAACTATATAGATTATATGCGAGTCTCCTGGGTCACCATTGCACTTAATATTCACAGCACATTTTCAAAAAATCACATTTATATTATCATATATATATACATTCCTCCTACTGAAGCCATGACATAATCAGATGATCACAACATAATGTACATGTATTATATTTACATAACAGTATTCATAACGGTGCTAACGACAGCAGCAATAAAAAAAAAAATAATAATAATAATACAAATAATAATAATACCAGCTGTAATATTAGTGATACTAACATAACATAAAAAATAGGTGTAATTATGGCTTATAGAGCAGCATACATACATGGCACTAGTATCTATTGGAGAGAAATGAATAATGGTGTGTGTGTGTGTGTGTGTGTGTGTGTGTGTGTGTGTGTGTGTGTGTGTGTGTGTGTGTGTGTGTGTGTGTGTGTGTGTGTGTGTGTGTGTGTGTATATTTAGAAGTATAAAAACTAAAACTAAAAAACTGTTTTTCAGGCCTGAAGATTCCTCAGAATCATCTGAAAGATTTGGGAATGTTTTAAATGACTGTGATGCCCCCCCCCCATGCCCATCATGCTCCCTCCTGCCCCCCCATGTTCCCTCCATGCCCACTCCTGCCCCCCCATGCCCCCTCCTGCCAGACCTCCAGGCCGTGGGGCTGAAGAAGGGGATGTTCTTCAACCCGGACCCGTACCTCAAGCTCTCCATCCAGCCGGGGAAGCACAGCATCTTCCCCTCGCTGCCCCACCACGGCCAGGAGAAACGCTCCGGGGTGGTGTGCAACACCGTCAACCCCCAGTGGAGCTCCGAGGTGGGAACACACACACACACACACACACACACACACACACACACAGCCTCTGTCAGGTGTGGTTGGCCTCCAGGCCGGATTCCGACGTTAATGGTATCGGAATGACATTTCCTCTGGAACAAACAGAATCTTCTGCCTCCCGCTGTTACTGAGTGACGAGACTAATGGTTCTCGACCCCATCGACTGGGACTCGGTTCTGGTCGCACCGAAAAAAATGCTAGTAGCCGCCGTTAGCATGACGTAGCTTTAAAATGACACGTAGCCTAAACCACCGGTGGAACACACCGTTCGTCGTCGTCGTCAATATATGTTAGTTTACGGAAAGTATGTTGACGGTGAGCACGCGCAGGCAAAACAGACATTCGTGACTTGTTCGGGAAATTTAAAAGTAGCGACTTAGCGCTAAGTAGCGTCCGGGTTAAATGCGTCGTCACTTCCTGTCTGACGGTGGAGGCTGCACCGGAAACGCACCACACAATCGTTTTTCCTTGATTATATATGTTTTTATATACATTTTGAGACGGCCTGGAGCGTGAACTTGTTCTGGACGCGTCGGTGACGTGATGCCGTGTTTGTTGTTTGGCGACGCCTCCGCGAAGCGAGTCTCTGAGCAGAGGAGCGCTGCGTCATTTCTCTTCCTGTAAACCGACGCCGATCAATTTTATGTCCAGTTAGTGGTTTTTCCTCTCCGGCTTCTCCTTCAGCTCGGAGCTGCAGCAGGAGCCTTTTGGCTTCACGACAAACTTCACGTTTTTAGACGCTTCCTTTGGCACCAAAGCACCGACACCACTTTCTGTCGTCTCCTGGTTTTTACACACTGAAGCTCTTTTTTATAAGAGAATTATCATGAAAAATCACTTTTTTAAGAGATTATATTTTATATATACTGTATATATTTTTTAAGAGATTATATTTTATATATACTGTATATATATTTTTTTAAGTGATATATTTTTTTACATATTTTTTTAAGTGATTATATTTCTCTCTCTCTCTATATATATATATATATATATATATTTGTTTATTTTTTGATTTATTAAAAAAAAAAAAATTATTTAATATATAATTATTATTTTTTCTAAAGAGGACCTATCATGAAAAATCACTTTTTTAAGAGATTATATTTTATATATACTGTCTATATTTTTTTAAGATATTGTATTTTATATATACTGTATATATTTTTTTTTAAGTGATTGGTTTATATATATATATATATATTTTTATTTTTTTTTTATTTTTTTATTTTTTTAAGTGATTATATTTTTATATATATATACAGTATGTATTTATTTTTTTATTTTTTTATTATTATTTAAAATAAAATGTGAATATATATAATCATTTTTTTTTTTTTCTAAAGAGGACCTATCATGAAAAATCAATTTTTTAATGGATTATACTCATGACATACAGTTTTGGGACAAAATCTTTTTTCCTTTTTATTTTTTATTTTTTATTTACTTATTTTTAAACCAAACAAAAACAAGACAACCGCAAACAATTGAATCCCCCCCCCCCCCCCCCCCCCCGGCACACATCCCCTTAAAAAGAAAAAAGAAACAACATTAACAATAATTTAAAATAAATAAATAAACCACAACATTTTTCGAGATCAAGTTGACATTCTGGGCTTTTGATGTACGAGATTCTACCTTTTATAATATCATATTATTGGTAGTCAGAGGGTCTTAAAATCCATGTTTTTATTTTTACACTGTTCAGAAAAGACAAAACAATTTGTATGACACACACACACACACGCACACACACACCTCCTGAGTGTTTCCGCCCAGGGATCAGTGTGTGTTTTGGTCTTTCATGGTAAAATGGTCATTTTTAACAGGAACGTCCCACTGAAAGCAAAAGCCTGCATGCGTTTGGCCTCAGTTGCCTCAAAGCAAAGTCGAGTGGAAAACAGGAGGTGGAACAAGAGAAACTGCATTTCCCTCGTTGACGTGAAGTAGAACCATGACCAGAGCGTTTATTTAACGAAGAGGAGTTCGTGGCGAGAGAAGCTAACAGTTGCTAATTAACATTTAACGAGACTCTGATATGTTGGTTTCAGATTTAAACTTGAAGTTACTCACATTTAAAAAAAAAAATAGAAGAAGGAGAAGAAAGAAATCCTCTCAGAGTGCTGCGTAATACTTAGATTCTGACAGGATCGAATTAGAGAAATGGACATTTTGGAAGGCGAGAGCTCTGGAAACACGACTCCTCGGACAGGCGGATTTAATGCCGTCGTCCCACATCGCAGCCGAGCGGCTCTAATGGAGCGCCTCTCCGTAGAGCGTCCACGCCGCAGTCCGGCCGGCGCAGAGACGCACAGAACCATTACATAAGAGGATAAAAATACTGGTGAGGAAGAGGACAGGAGCAGATCCGAGGGACGTCCCCTCCGAGAAGCAGCTTTCTCTTGTTTGTCTCCTTCACCTGCTGGCGTGTTGATGAGATTTTATCGGTTATTTTAAAGAAAAATTCCAAGAGAATTGAAAGTGAAAACACTGAAGAACCAACGGCAGGCAATAATCCGCTAAATCCTTTTAAATGTAAAAGATATTTAAAGGTTTATATGAGCCGGGATGTGGATGTTTACAACAACAACGACAGCTTTCTGGGAATATTTTAATATTTATTATTCTGCAATACTCTTATCTGCATATGAGAAGAATAAATTGTTATATTATTTAAAAGAAAAAGAAAATACACAAATCGATGGTGCAGGTTGATTGATTTATTGATTCAATTACTTGAAAAAAATTGAGTTTTTAATCATATTTTGACTTTAAGGTGAACCGTATTCATAAACATGCCAATAATTCTATATTTTAACCCTTTAGAGACCATGTTTGATTTCATATCTAATCATTTTTCATGAAAAATGCACCAACAAACCTTTTTATGCCACAATATACCATTCAAATATTGGATTTTTGTATTTTTCATCGCCATTAATAAAGTTCTCTAATTCAAAAGGTTGAAAATCTAAAGCCACAAAAGTTCCAAATGAATCCTGGACATTTAAAAAAAAAAAAAAAAAGGTCTTCCTGTTCCATCGTCTTCATTGTGTTTGTCTCCTATTTGCTCCCTCCTGACTCGTCTTGTAAATTATTCACTCCTTTCATCCTTTATCACACTCCACCACAGCAGTTTCCCCTCCTCCTCCTCCTCCGCTCCTGTTTCCTCCTGTTTCCCCTCCTCCCCCTCCTCTTCCTCCTCCTCCTCTGCTCCTGTTTCCTCCTCCTCCTCCTCCTCCTCCTCCTCCTCCTCCTCCTCCTCCTCCTCCTCTTCTTCCTCCTCCTCTGCTCCTGTTTCCCCCTACTCCTCCTCCCCCTCCTCCTCCTCTGCTCCTGTTTCCTCCTGTTTCCCCTCCTCCTCCCCCTCCTCCTCCTCCTCTTCCTCCTCCTCCTCTGCTCCTGTTTCCTCCTCCTCCTCCCCCTCCTCTTCCTCCTCCTCCTCTGCTCCTGTTTCCTCCTCCTCCTCCTCCTCCCCCCCTCCTCTTCCTCTTCCTCCTCCTCCTCTGCTCCTGTTTCCTCCTCCTCCTCCTCTTCCTCTTCCTCCTCCTCCTCCTCCTCCTCCTCCTCTTCCTCTTCCTCTTCCTCCTCCTCCTCTGCTCCTGTTTCCTCCTCCTCCTCCCCCTCCTCTTCCTCCTCCTCCTCTACTCCTGTTTCCTCCTCCTCCTCCTCCTCCTCCTCCTCCTCCCCCCCCTCTTCTTCCTCTTCCTCCTCCTCCTCTGCTCCTGTTTCCTCCTCCTCCTCCTCTTCCTCCTCCTCCCCTCCTCTTCCTCCTCCTCCTCTACTCCTGTTTCCTCCTCCTCCTCCTCCTCCTCCTCCTCCCCCCCCCCCTCTTCTTCCTCTTCCTCCTCCTCCTCTGCTCCTGTTTCCTCCTCCTCCTCCTCCTCCTCCTCCTCCTCCCCCCCCCTCTTCTTCCTCTTCCTCCTCCTCCTCTGCTCCTGTTTCCTCCTCCTCCTCCTCTTCCTCCTCTTCCTCCTCCTCCTCCTCCTCCTCCTCTGCTCCTGTTTCCTCCTCTTTCCCCTCCCGAGCTCTGCCTCCTTCCTCGTCTCGTCCCTCTGAGGACGGAGGACGAACTGCTCAGGCTCAAGGGCAGCGGAGGACATTTCAGCTGTTTCCTCCTTTTTAACTTCATATTTCGCTATTTCCTTTATCCGACGAGGCCAGAACGATGAAAACGTCTTCACCGACAAATACAAAACCCGACAATCACATCTTAATTTGTTTGTTTGTTTTTTCCTTCTTTTCTGTCGGATTAATGTTTGTTACGATAAACCATCTGGCGATTATTAAATAAAGCAGCGTAACGGGGACGGGTGATTCCAGCAGCGTTACAGCGGCTCCACACTCGCATCTTTACACATTTAGGATGTTTCAAAAACAAACAAACAAACAAACAAGCCAGGTGTTAGTGGATGTTTCATTCCCTCTGTACACAAAGTGTAATATCAGAGCGAGGAGACGGTAAACATACGGCCCGTGGGAAGAGCTGGCGTGGTGAGAAAACGACAGAGAAAACAACGACGAATGCTTCTATTTCTGTTTCACCGACCAGATGAAAGCATAAACCTGCGGAAGAGAAATCACAGTCAAGTTATC